>NW_024423897.1:35457695-35492394 GCF_017311325.1 Ursus maritimus
TTTTTTTTTTTTTTTTTTTTTTTTTTTTTTTTTTGTAATTTCAGCAGGAGGGATCCCAGGGTAAGAGAACAAAACTTGGATTTATGTGAATAGGATTTTTTTTTTATTTCATCACTGAGTCCAAATAGTGTTTTCCTAGTGTGAAAACAGATGGCAAAGACTTTATTTGTGGTCAAAGGCATTATGTATGAGAGGGAACCTTTCTTCAACAGGCAGATTTGAATAAATTCAGGAAGTGATTTAAGACGTGATAGGTCTCTTGGAATGTGATCTATAGCAAGTACTTTTATTAACAAAATTCATACACTCAAACCCAGTGAATCAGAGAAGCTAATTTTCATTCTGGCAAATCATTTTTTTTTTCTTTGCTGTGGAGTACATGCCTGGAGATCAGGACTGTCTGGAAAAACTCAGTCTGTGAGTCGGAGTTTGTATGTTTCTCCATTCCTGCTGAAGATTGTCTTCTGATCTTGTTTTCAAGACCTTGTTGGGTTTAAAAGAAACTATTTGAGGAGATAACTAAATCCTGGCTTGCTGTTAACCTCCTTAGTCTATACATTATAATTTTGGTATCTCCAACAATACAAAGTTTAAATGGGGTATTATCCGTAAAGGATGGTGGAAGCCATAAATCACTCTGCAAATTAAGATAGTGTTATTATAACACACAGCTTTGATATAAAGCCAAATGTCTCCTACATTCCCAATAGGAATTAGACCATTGGGGTTAACTGTTCCCTGCTTCCATAGTATCAATTGGATAACTACAGTTTTGGAACCAAAATGGGATACCTGCAGGAGGTTATCAAGGGCTGTACACAGATGTGGGAAATAGCTGGAAATAATGTGTTTGCAGTGGCTTAACTGTCATGGGTTATTTTGGGGGCATTTTCCTCCTGAATTCATCAGTGAATTTCTTGGATCGTAATTCCTTGATTTTTCTTCTCTTCTTAGTTTCTTTTCACCCCCACCAATACATTGACTCAAGTTCATGTACTGAAGGAAGATGAGGTGACATGGTGCCAGAACTTGCCTGGGGGTTCTGAACTGGACAAGGCAGAGGTGATGTCAAGTCTTTGCTTGGCAACGTAGGGCATGTAAGTCCTCATAGATCTTGGGGGTCTTAAGCTTTAAAGGGATGAGAATCTCCTAGTGAACAATAACCTTGTAAAAAACCCAAAAGCCAATTCTGTTACATAAGTCTGGGATGGAGTCCAGGAATCCATATTAATAGTCATTCCAGGAAATTCTGCTGCAGTTGGTTGAAAGGACCGCAGTTTGAGAAACACTGCACAGAGTCCTAACTCCATGGCACCCTAGTGCTCAAGAATATTGATTACAGTTGTTAAAGTCACTACTTTTCTTTTGTTTTAAACTTTAAAGAAATTTTTTTAAAAAATTGTATTTTAAGTGGCCTCCACACCTAGCGTGGGGCTTGAACTTACAACCCTGAGATGAAGAGTTGCATGCTCTACCCAGTGAGCCAGTCAGTTATCCCCCAACTTTTGGTTGTTGTTGTTGTTTTTTTAAAGATTTTATTTATTTATTTGACAGAGAGAGAGAGAACAAGCAGGGGGAGCAGGAGAGGGAGAAGCAGGCTCCCCGCTGAGCAGGGAGCCCCATGCAGGGCTTGATCCCAGGACCCTGGGATCATGACCTGAGCCGAAGGCAGTCACTTAACCAACAGAGCCACCCAGACGCCCCCCCCTTTTATTTATGTAGAAATAATGTCCTCCTCTCTGAACAGGTGAATGAATGAATATGGCATTGTCTGCTCTAGGAGCTTTAATGATTCTGATCCCTTCCTTACCAAGGTTAGGAGATGCAAGGTGAAGGGAAACTCCCAGAGATGACGTGTTCTCAGTGACCAAAGTAGTGGTGTGAGAATATAGACCCAAGCCTTCAATACCTTACACTTGAATCACTTTTTCTGAGTTGACTTGTAAATCAATAAGAAACAACCGGAGTCAGCCAATTAGTAAATCAACACAAAAACAGGAAGAGCGCAGAGGATGACATAGATTAGCGGGAATCTATAGGAGCAATATTAAGAGTGAGAGCTCAAAGAGCTGTGAGTTGTGTCTCAGAAGTGATGTGATCACCAAGGAGGGGGGTTCTCAGTCTCAAAATGCTACTGTGTGGCTTTCCTAAACGTATTTAAATCCCTGTTTTTCTGGGGTCTGACATGTAAAAGGTACAAGTGGGGCTCAGTGTAGAGAGCATAGAAATGTGTTACGTGGCCCCCCACAGTTTACTTTTGGCAGGCACTTGGAGAGAAATGGAGCCTTGGCTCTCAGAGATTACAGGTAGTTTGGCAAATGTTTCGTGTGTACCTACTGTGTGCTCAGCATTGAGCCCAGAGCCATGATAGGCCTGTCTCACATTCTGTGTTCATTGCCAGCCAGACAGCTGCGTTGTATTTCCCAGAGCCAAACTGAAGCTGCCTTGAAAACCGTAGGCGTAGCATACAGACATAAGGAGCTTTTTACCTTCGGAGCTTTCACTCTTGCTTAAAGTGCCAACTCTGTCCCACAACCCAGAGAGATTAAAATGCCGACTCACTGCTGCAGATCACTAATTTCTAGTTCTAAAACTGAAAAAGCAACAACAAAAAAATATGAAGGCCACTGAGATACTTGAGAAAGAGGCACCTAACTCCATGTGTTAAATAGTATGTGGAAGAAAATATGAGGTAAATGGGCAAAATATGGACTTTGGGGTCCTTAGACTTGAATTCGGATCCTGATTCTGTCACTTCTTTTTTTTTTTTTTTTTTTTTAAGATTTTATTTATTTGACGGAGCGAGAGACAGCCAGTGAGAGAGGGAACACAAGCAGGGGGAGTGGGAGAGGACGAAGTAGGCTCCCAGTGGAGGAGCCTGATGCCGGGCTCAGTCCCAGAACACAGGGATCACACCCTGAGCCGAAGGCAGACGCCCAACGACTGAGCCCCCCAGGTGCCCCTGATTCTGTCACTTCTTATTCTCTCCAAGAAGTTTCCTCTTCTTAAAAAAAAAAAAAAAAAAAGATTCTACCTACCTTGTCAGGTTTATGTAACAATTAATAATATACAAATACAGATAGCACAGTAGGGGCTTATAACAGGGACTTGGGAAATATGAAACGCTCCCGTCTGCTTCTTGTCTTCATATCCTGGGCCTTTGGCAAAATCTCAGATCAAGCACACAGTACATTTTGGTTTGGACCTTCTAGAGCCGGGTATGCTTAGGGGAGAAGGCCTGTGTCAGAGTTCTCTGCAAATTGAGCATAAAATACCGGAAATCAGAAACCATTAACCAGGGTTCCTTCCAGAAAGATGAACTAGGACAAGGGATTGTATGCAGGTCCTTTGGGAAGTGAGCTCTGGGAACTGGAGTGGGGGATGGAGAAAAGGGAAAACGAGGTAAGAGGGGAAGCCAGTTCATACGAAGTATGTTATCGAGTTTGGTCACAGCTGTGGGAAACTGGGGCTTGCTCCTTCTGGGACTGAGAGCCATGAAAAATGCCTCTCAGGGGCGCCTGGGTGGCACAGCGGTTAAGCGTCTGCCTTCGGCTCAGGGCGTGATTCCAGCGTTATGGGATCGAGCCCCACATCAGGCTCCTCCGCTATGAGCCTGCTTCTTCCTCTCCCACTCCCCCTGCTTGTGTTCCCTCTCTCACTGGCTGTTTCTATCTCTGTCAAATAAATAAATAAAATCTTAAAAAAAAAAAAAAAAGAAAGAAAAGAAAAATGCCTCTCAGCATCGTCCATTCAAGGGACACAAGTGGGGCAGGCATCCTCAGGCTCCCATCCCCGACTGGTTAAGGATTGCCCCCACGTGTTATCTGCCTCACATTGCCAGGATCTTGCAAGTCCTGGGTGGTTCCCATAGCTGTCCCAGACCAGGTGTCTGAGAAGCCGAGGCAAGCATGCAGCGGAAGTGGTGCACTCCAGAAAATCAGAGTAAAATGTTAGGTTCAGAGCATGTGAATTGGTATGACCAAGTCCAATGCTGGGATCAAAGGAAATGCCGGTCAACAGGAAAATGAGCAAGTGTGTTTTTCCTTTCAAACCTCAGATACCTCTACTATTTACAAAAGTAGTTGCTGGAATATTCTTCAGTTGCCTCCATGTGGCACTGTGCAGCCTCACTGTTCTCTTGGTTTCCTGAACTCTAATTCACGTATAGTATCAGTACTTTGCACTTGATGACATATTCTCTTGGTTGTCCTCCAGTTTCTTTACATGTTTCAATCATGTCTCTCTTTTTCACAAGAAAAAGCTTGTAGCTTGGGATGAAGTCTTCTAATTATTTTTTTTCAATTTCATCAGTACGTAACTGTGCTCAACAAAAACCTGTTGACTTGAACTCACTTGATAGATAAGTCCTTTCTTTAGTGAACAAGGCAGTAGCTTCTTTGACATCAGCCACAGCAACTTCTTTCTAGATGTGTCTCCTGAGGCAAGGGAAACAAAATAAAAAACTATTGGGACTACATTAAAATAAAAAGCTTCTACACAGCAAAGGAAACAATCAACAAAACTGGAAGACAACCTGTGGAATGGGAGAAGATATTTGCAAATGACATAGCTGATAAAGGGTTAATATCCAAAATATATAAAGAATTTATAAAGCTCAACACCCAAAAAACAAATAGTCCAACTAAAAAATGGGCAGAGGCAGGAACAGACATTTCCCCAAAGAAGACATCCAGGTGGCCAACAGACACATGAAGAGATGCTCAACATCACCTATGATCAGGGAAATACAAATCAAAACCACAATGAGATATCACCTCACACACATGTCAGAATGGCTAAAATCAACAACACAAGAAACAGCAAGTGTTGGTGAGGATGTGGAGAAAAAGGAACCCTCATGTACTGTTGGTGGGAATGCAGACTGGTGCAGCCAGTTTGGGGAAGACAGTGTGGAGGTTCCTCAGAAAGTTAAAAACAGAACTACGCTACAATCCAGTAATCATACTAGTGAGTATTTACCCAAAGAATACAAAAATACTAATTCAAAGGGATACATGCACCCCGATGTTTATTGCAGCATTATTTACAATGGCCAAATTATGGGAAGAGCCCAAGTGTCCATAGACCTCAGAATGGATACAGAACAGGTGATGTATATAAAGTGGAATATTACTCATCCATAAAAAGGAACGAAATCTTGCCGTTTACAATGACATGGATGGAGCTAGAGAGTATTATGCTAAGCGAAATAAGTCAGAGAAAGATAAATACTACATGATTTCACTCATATGTGGAATTTAAGAAACAAAACAAATGAGCAAAGGGGGGAAAAAAGAGAGGCAAACCAAGAAAAAGACTCTTAACTATAGAGAACAAACTGATGGTTACCAGAGGGGAGGTGGGTGGGAGATGGGCTAAATAGGTGATGGGGCTTAAGGAGGGCAGTTGTCATGAGGAGCGCTGGATGATGCCTGGAAGTGTTGAATCACTATATTGTACACTCGAAACTGATGGTACACTGTATGTTAACTAACTGGAGTTTAAATAAAAACTTAAAAAAAATCCTTTCTCTAGAAGCACAATCATTTTTTTAGGGGCCTGTGGCATCTTCCTACTTCCTAACTACATTGAGACCCTCACCAATTAATGGGGCTTGGAAAGCAAGTCTGTAACGAGGGGCAGGGAGCTGGGAGCACAATGCCGGGGCCTCAGGGTGTTGTAAGGTTTTCATCAGCAATTCATCCTGCACTCTTTGTATTTGGTTTCATTCCAATTGCTTCACAGCCAGTAGCACTCGGAAGGGACATATATTTAGACTAGACTTCAAGCCTCTTGTTGAAGCTTTCTGTGTATAATGAAACACAAATGCACTGGTCCTTTCTCTGCCTATCCTTTTCCCTCTCTGCTTCAGCTCTGCCCGGCTGTAGCTACCTTGTAAGTATAAACAGTAAACTAGGACCCGAGTGGATTAACAGGAAACTAGTATTTGTTGGATTCTTTTAGATGGCAAAAAAGGAACAGATCCAAATTACCTTCAGTATTTCTTAGTGTGAACTTGGAGCCACTTACATGAGGACTATTCATGGCTGCCATGTTTAGCTGGGCAGGTTGTGCACTGCACAACTCTCAGGAGGCATTCACATCATGGTCAATCTGACTGTGTACCTGGTGGAGTACAGTGGATAACCTGTGTGGCCACAGATAGTGGCCCCCTCTGTCCGAGGCTCCACTCCAGTTCTACTGAATCAGAATCTCTAGGGAAGGGACCCAGGAATCTACATTTTAACAAATTTCACAGGCTTCTATTAACACTAAAGTTTGAAAATCGCAAGTTAGGAGGTAGGTTTTAAAATAGTAGGATGTACTGAAAGGAAAGTAATGTGGGAGATTATCCCAGCACCTATGCCATCACTGGATCCTCTGCTTCCCAGGCTTAAATGTTCAGCTGGCTTCATGAATACTCAGTGAATAATTGCCATTCAGAATATGGTTGCCCGGCTAGTGATCTGGTCATCTCTTCAATGTCTTTCAAAGGGACCGCTACTGCTTTCTTTGTTGTGTGATTTTACATTCCAACTTTTGAAAAGAGAAGTTCTGACCGGGCTGGGTTGTCACCATTCAATACAGAATGCTCCAATTAGGTAGCATCTATGATTGCCTGTCAAGTCATCTCCTTGGCAATAAGTCTTTCTCATGTTCATCTTATGTACATGTGGTCGCCTCAGTCCTGGGCACTCATTTTTGGGTCAGTGACTGTCAGCTATAGTATCTTAATAAAGAAGGAACTACCCATGACCACTCTCCTCTGAAGGGAGATGTGGACAGAGCCAACATGTAGTACTTCACTGTTTGTTAAGACAGGAAGAGAAAGTAAATACTCAATACACCATCTATGTCCAATAATAATAAGAGCTAATATGTATTGAGTACTACCTTATGCCAGACATTTTTCTGAGCACTTGAATAGCACTCATAATTTAACCTTCAAAAGCAACTCTTTGTGGTAGATGCTATTATTATCTTCATTTTACAGACTAAGAAGTTGAGGCATGGAACTTATCCAACACGTTGTATATGGTGAAGCCATAATTGGAGCCCACACAATTGAGCTCTGAAGCTATTGCTTTTTTTAAGAGAGAGAGAGAGGGGGAGAGAGAGAAAGGACAGAGGGAGAGAGAATCTTAAGCAGACTCTGTGAAAAGTCCCATGCAGGCCTCCATCTCTGACCCTGAGCTGAAACCAAGAGTCGGATGCTTAACCAACTGTGCCAGCCAGGTGCCTCTGAAGTCCTTGTTTTGCTTTTTATGACTACGTTGGGGTCATGATAGAGGATTGTGTGTGTGTGTGTGTGTGTGTTGGGGATAGGACAGTTAAAAGAGGGAGAATGCAATGCACAAATTAGGTCAGAAAGGCAGGCATATGCAGAAGCTTCCATTGGTGCATGTTGGGGGAGGGAGTTGGAAGCAAGGGCAGGCAGATGCCACAAAGGGACAAGACATAGCTGGGCTTTCCTTGAGGGCCAGACAGCGTTCTAGCAAGAGATCCTGGACGGTTATTCTTACTCCTTCCCCAACTTCTTAAAAAGGAGTATAAATGACATCTAATTGTCCATGGTTCCTTTAAAAAATAAAGCCATACAAACACCTTCCTTTGGAGCCATTATCCTCCATCCTGTGCCAGTTCCTGGGGGGGGGGGGCTAGAATTCCTTGATAGAAAAGCCTTGAGAGTTTCGGGTTAGACAGGAAAGTTGGGATCTGACTGTTTAACGAAAGAAAGTCGAGGGGCTTATACCTGCACTGCTGAGGAGCACGGAGTTTGTAGCAGGGATGTGGAATGGAAGACTCTTCTACTCTGAAGAATGCTCTTAAGGTCCAATGCCCAGAACAGCTACTAAGCTGTCATCAGTCTCCACTCCAGGTCGAGGCAATTATTCTAGTATTTCAGGAGGAATTACTACAATAATGAGCTCCATTTCCTTTCTTTCCTTTTTTGTTTGCAGAGAGAGATCTGGTCTGCTCACGGCAATGTGTTCTACTTGCTTGCAGTGGACTGCCTCCTAGATCCTGAACTTTGTGAGTAGAACACAGTAGTCATTGAAAAATCAGTAGGGGGCTATATGGGTCTTGTCAAGGTCTCCTTGGTGCTTCTGAAATGAAACCTTTTCACCTTTCATTAGCTACTTTTTTCTTTCAATTAATAGTTTAGGAAGTAACAGGGGAGACTTGACCTGAGAAGAAAGTGGCTATTTAATGTCATTCCCAGGTTATGATCAGTTTCTTGTAGGTCGGGATTAATTTTGCATCGTCCTGACTGAAGACGGGGAATGGACAGGATGACCTTTGCCCTCCCAAATTCTGAGCAGGCCAGGGGGCTGTGCAAGGTTTGGGTTCTGTGAATTGGGTATTTATATACCACAAACCAATAGGTCTTGGTGCTGAGAGCAGAATTTGAAGGAGGGGGCTGTATTTCTCCGGGTCAGTTGTTCCTTTGAGAAACACAAAGATGTTCTCTGTTTCAAGCAAAACAATTACTCCAGAGATTTTGGGAGTTTCAAGACAACTGAATGCGTGATAAGAAAGGGGATATCTTGGAGAAGATAGACGTTCATCTCTACTGGGATTCTTCTGTAAGGCACATTATTGACTTCAAGGCAAGAGGCCATGAAAGTGTGACTTTCCTTAACACAGTAAACTCTCTGTTTTCTCAAGTGAATGGGAAAAAAGGGGTGTATTGGTTCCCCATATCAGTTTCAGTATATTGTACAACGTACTTCATCTACAGTGCTACCAAATATAATTTATTGTGCCTCAGATGATTCAGAAGACCTTCTGGCATCTCATCAAGATAAACAGCAAATATTCTGTGCTGCAGCTGTGTGGAGGAGACATTACCCAGCGACTTCTAGCAATGAGTCAGAAAAATAAAAATAAGCGCCTTCTCTGTTACAACATATTCTAAAGCAATCACTCAATCCATTGGAATTTATAGTTTATGTATAACCATTGAGGGATTATATAGGTACGTGGAGAATATAAAGAAACGTAAGCAGTGGACTCACTGGTTGCAAACAGTTACATCTACAAAAGTTCTTTGTCAGAGCTTAAGACTAGAACGTAGTATTTGGGGTTTGTGATGGGTTTGCTACGAGCTCTGCTCCTACTGTCTACTCCACCTGCCTTCTCGCACTGTAGTGGCTGGAGAGCCAACCCCCACACTTCCCAGACGACCCTGCCCTCAGGGCTCTGCATGTGATTTAAGTCCTGCCATTATGTTGTGCTGGTACAATGTTTGGAAGGAAGAAATGAGGCAGAGGCCATGCTTTTGCTGCTTCTGTTTTTTCTTGTACAAAGTTTGGTCGTGGAGGTATTTGAATTTTCTGCAGCAGCATTAGCAGAAGTTTGTGGGTGTAAAGAGGCAGTCGCAGAAAGCTCATTCTGCAAGTGAGGATTAAAGCATGTCCGGTTTGGTGTGGCACCAGCTTCCTGTCCATGAGGACCACCCCACTGTGGTGGCTTCTGGACGTGACAGTCATATCCTTTAGGAGATGGCAGCTTCCTAATCTTGGGAGAACTAAGAGCTCCCTTGGTGATCCAGTTCTACCATGTAGTTTTGGGAGCCATTTCTGAAATGTCAACCTAAATCCTTGACTCTCCTAATGATTCAGTGAGCTTTTTAATGCCCTATAATAATAATAATTTTTTCTTCATTCTTCGACTTGCTAGAATGGTTTATGTTCTCTGGAACTAAACATTGTCCATGACTGTGATTGGTACCAGGAGGATTATAGGCGACAGACTCTAAAAAAAATGGAAATTTGGCTTTGTTTTTTCTGACTTGATGAGGTTTGAAAGTAGCAATGATTACGATACCGTTAGAATATGGAATATTGGCAGTATGTGACACGGACTGGTGAAATAGTGACTTAAAATATTGATCACTTGGGGGGCGCCTGGGTGGCACAGCGGTTAAGCGTCTGCCTTCGGCTCAGGGCGTGATCCCGGCGTTGTGGGATCGAGCCCCACATCAGGCTCCTCCGCTATGAGCCTGCTTCTTCCTCTCCCACTCCCCTGCTTGTGTTCCCTCTCTAGCTGGCTGTCTCTATCCTGTCGAATAAATAAATAAAATCTTAAAAAAATATATTGATCACTTGGATTGAAGTGCTCAGTGAAGGCAAAAATCGTGGTAGAGTGCCTGCTGACCGTTGTGGTGAGAATAAGAAATACAAGGTCTGTGCAGTTGGGTGGCTGTTTTACCTACATTGGAGAATTTCAAGAAAGAGAATGATATGCTCAGGATCTTAAAGTTATTGGCATGAGGCATGATCAGAGGACCAAGGAACTTCCATGACTAGCTGATTCTAGAAGAATAATTTATTTCATGTAGTTGCAGGGCTTATGCATTCTAATATCAAATACTATTTGATCCTATGGGTTGATGACGAAAAGATAATCTAAACTCATAGAACCACTAGGTCTTTTATGTAAAACTTTGGGTATTGATTGGGAAAGAGTGGGGTCCTGAGAATTGGGACTATTTGGGTGTGTTTAGTTAAACCTACCAAGATCCCCAAAATTCCATTGAACCTCCATTGCTAGTAGAAGCATCTTGACTTTCCCTGTCTGATGAGACTGGTCCAGCCTTGCTTAGAGGCTCTGTAATGATTTCCTTGCAAGGGGATGTCAGTTTTTTTCCTGCCCCTGTTTCCCACCACTCATTGTTCTAGATCTGTAAGTAATCAAACACCAGTATGTCCCCAGAAGGACAAGTGCAGTGTCTAGCTTATGAGGCAAATGTTTACATACCCAAGGAATTGCAAGACTTTGCTCATTTATATCAGCAAAACCCCAGGGAACAGGTGTGGGAATGGATTATGAGACTCTAGGCCAGAGAGAAAGAAACTTAACTTTAAATCTGGCTTAATGTTTCAGTGTGGGTGCATTTCCCAAAGATTCTGGGTTCATTGTTCTAGTTGGTGCAACTGGTAATGGTTGTAATTCTTGGCCTGGCTGAATGACTGGAAATGGGACTCAGTGGTGGCCTACGTGGAAGGAAATTCAGGTGTCAGAAATCCATGGTATAATGTAGGGGGAGGAATCTGAACACTTAAGAGAAAGGAGTATTAAAGTAGGTATTTCATGTATGACCCGGTAACTCACTAAGGAGGCTCAGAGGATGCTCTTTTCACCAAGGCATTGAGAAACAAAATTATGAGAAATATATTCGTGAAAAGTATTGCAGTGGAGTCCTCTCTAGGTCAGGGGTAAAGAGAGGATGATGCTGAGAGATACTGCTATTGAAATGGGCATTTTGATTGCAGTGGATCTGTTGAGATCCTGGAGTGGCAAAGGACAAGTAGCATCACTTAAATGGGAGATGCAAGGTCGAAGCAGCTTCTGGTAATAGAGCTGGGATAACTAATTGGGTAGTTGATTGATCATTAGTAGTTAACTGATCATGAGGTTTCCAGGAATGAATAGATGGCTGATCTATCAGGATCCCACTTGATCTACATAATAAAAAATGTTCCTTTTGAGAAATAGGCCTGGCTTGCTTTTCATGGAATACCAAGTGATCATGTGACCTGAGCTGTCCACGGGCTTGGTGTTATCTGATTAATCAGGCTATAAGAGTGGGTCATCTTCTTCATTCTTCAGCACTTCATCATTAAGCAGTCTTGAAGGCTCAAGTACACCGCCTGAACAAAGAGCTCATGCTCCCAGGGTATCACCTGCTGTTGCATTGTCCTCTCCCTTAATCAATACCTGTAGATTCTTGGGGTGGGCCCAATGAACTCATTAACTGGGGGGGGGGAGAGTCAAGCCTGGCTTATGGATGTGTTCCACATGATATGCTTGTGTCAGCTGGAAGTCAACGTCTATACCATTATAGCCCCACTCACTGGTGACTTTGAAGGACAGTAGGGAAAAAAAAAATCTCTCAGTGGGAAGAACTTGTCAATGCGACCTGAAAATAAAGATGCAGAGGTCCAGGCTGACATAGATACATTGGTTTCGGTTAATGGACACTGGAATGGCTGGATGGTTAGAGATTTGGAAGGAAAGAGACAGGAGGACTAGTGTCAAGGACTGAGGAAGAGGTATGTGAGTGGAACTGTTAGGATGGTCACACCCATCTTCACGTTTGTTTTCAATAGGGCATGTTTTGAGGATTAGTTGCTAAAAAATAAGTTGGACACACTCACCTGTTTTGTGGATGTCTATAAGCCTCTCTTTCCACAGTGTGACGGTGTTGCCTCATAATTAGACTCAGGTTATGCATTTTTGGCAGGAATATAAAACACCGGGAGGCACATGATATCAATCTGTCCCATTAAGTTGAAATTTGAGGCTGCCCCCTCACCATTTGGGGACTGTATGCAGATGAACCAGCAGGCAGAAGAGGGGTCATTATCAAGTCAGCTGAGTGATTGAGCCTGGTTAACAAGAGGGAGTAAGACCGCCATTTTACGATGGGAGCAGGGAGAAGTATTTTTGGAATGGAGGGGATTCTCTGGGGCATTTCACAGTAGTGCCATGCCCAGCGGGAAAAGTTAAATTATTTATTTAATGTGTAATATATACCTTTAATGGAAGACTACAGAAATCAAGTATATTCAGGATCACCTAGTGTTCAGATTCATTAGGAATCTGGGTGACTCTCCCAACTAAACAGCTTGCCCCAACTGTGATGCTGACTGAGAGCAAAAGTAACTTACAATGGGCTGTGGAGGACAAGGGTTATAAGACTTGCCCCTGAAACTGGAACTGTCGTAACCACCAATGATCTCTTCCTTGCTCTGATGTATACACTTCATATAATTAGCCATTTCCCTTCCTCCCTTACCCTGACAATTTTATGTATGGTCTACCCATGGTGGCTAATCTTATAAGTTTATTTATATACAATGAATATCCTGGTGGAATTGAAACTGAACTGCAGAAGGAATGAGTATCACCCAAAGACAGATGCAGAGACTCATGGAAGTTTGGGTGTCCTCCTTTGAGGGGAGGGGAGTACGTTTTTTTAGTACAGGGATAGTCATGTTATTATCGTTTAGAGGTTTAAACATGGAGAGAATGTCAGTATGGATGGTGACGAGCAAGAGGAAGAGTCTGTGGCATTTATGGTGGATTGGTGCTCAGTATCCACTCGGGCTTTCTTCTGTGAACTTTCATGATCTGCAGGAGTTAGAAAGTAAAACATTTATTTTACCCAGACTCTCTTGCAGCTAAGATTTTGGCAGTCATGTAGGCTGGGCCAATCAAACACACTTGCACCACATTTGGAAGGCAGAAGTGGAGTGGAGGCTATGCTCTGCCGTGCTTGTTTTTTTCTAAAAAGCCCACTCACGGTGTTGGGGGGGATTTTTTTGCTTTTTTCCTGTGGCGGCTATACCACAGGTACCAGTGTCTAGTAACTCAGTTGGTTTGAGGACTAAGAAGCAGAGTCTTGGGCCCTCCCTTCTGCTGGTATGTTTGCAGGCCTGCTGCAACTTTCTGATGTGGCAGCCTCCTCGTTGTAGCTGCTCCCTGATCCCAGCAGAGGCAGAAACTCCTTTGGCGGCCCATTCCTGCATCATGGCTTTTTGTTCCTGAAAACTTGACTTGGAGGCTATTCCTTCAGCTTTCCCAATGATACAGGCCTTTACAGTAGCCTGTAATACGTATTTTTCCTGCTTAAACTAGCCACACTGGATTCCGTTCTTTGCAAGAAAAACCTGATCTCTATACATAGGGGTTTAGGAGGCCACTGTCCTGGGCCAATGGCCTACACGAGGAGCAAGCAAAGTTCAGGTGTGGCTTCTCTGCTACTGCTGGTTATGTGCCCTATTTATTCTGGAGAGAAATCTGTCAGGAGTTACATGTCAGTTTATGTCTTTTATTGCTCTTTCATCTACTTTCGATTCTAATAAGAAACTGTACAGCTTGAAGAGTATGAGACCAAAAACTGCCGAGATACAGAGGGGTTAAGGAAAACACGTGCCACAGCCTCTATGACAGTGGTTCTCAAACTCACCCGCACGTGAGAATCATCTGGGGAGTTCTAAAAGTTCCTGATTCCTGGGCTGTACCCAGATCAATGAAATCAGAATTTCTGGGTATGAGACTCAGGATTCAGCATTTTGGAAGCTCCCCAGGTGATTCCAATGTGTTTTCAAGTTGAAGAACCAGTTAAGTCTAGGAAGAAAGAGGTGAATTTTCAGGTTATGTAGGAGTTGCAGCTGGGGAGAAGTAAAATACTAGGAAAGTAGCAAAATCACCATCTCACACTCAGAAATCCAAAATGGGTCTCACTGGGCTAAAATCAAGGTGTCTGTAGGGCCGGGTTCCTTCCCAAAGGCACCAAGGGAGAATCTGTTTTCTTGCATTTTCCAGCTTCTAGATATTGTCTGCATTCCATGGTTCTTGGCCCCCTTCCGTCTTCAAAGCCAGCAAAGCCTGGCTGAGACTTTCTCATGATGCCCTCTCCCTGGTTTTGACTGTCCTCCTCTTCCACTTTTACGGACCCTGTGATTCCATTGGGCCGCACTAAAGTAATCCATGTTAGTCTTCCCCTCTCAAGGTCGATTAGCCACTTAACTCCACCTCCACTCTTAATTCCTCCTTGCTACGTAATCCGACATGTTCACAGGTTCTGCAGTGTTAGGATGCGGATATCTTTGGTGGGGGGCGTTATTCGGCTTACCATAAGAAAATAAGGGACAAGGACACTGGAGAAGAGACACCCTAGGGATTCCTTTCTCACACTCTTTGAATCAGAAGAGGCGATTGGAGGGTCTAAGTCACTCAAAAACTATCATACTATTAATTCAGATGTGATGGGAAGCCTGGTACACTGTATATTCATACTTCTGTCAGAAGCACGGTTAGCCAGAATGGATTGCTAAGAAATTAGATAGTAATTTGGGATTGTTTGGTCTTGTTACTTTTCACCCAGGTGCAAAATTATATCTCAATGATTTGAAACTTCTGTGCAATCACCTGGATGCCTGGCTACAGATAACAGGAAAATGCAGACATACAACCCTTCCAGGTTACCGATCTGTGGCCTTCTTGTTAGGAACCAGGAGGGGCCTACCACACACAGGTGGCCCTGCGGGCTAATTGTTTTTCTCTTTTTAAGCGCCATTTGACATTAACCATTCTAAAATGAAAATTATTCTTTTGGCAGATGTCCTCCAAAATTTATTGCTCTGTATCTAGTAACGGCTGCTGCAGACTAATTCATGTAGTTTCTCTAGGGGCACGTTGTACAGCTAATTCATCCAGGCAGGTTCACTGGGAAGCTTTTGCTCATGAGAGTATCTCTGAGAATTTTCTTCTTTTTGACCTTACTGAATGATTGGTAACACCTGCTTTAAGCAGAGTCCATGCCAAGAGCATCAGAGCCGTGATCCAGCGCATAGAATGCCACAATCTTAGTGTTCACTTGTTGCCATGCTAGAGTAGACCCGGTCTCTTGAGGAAATTCCTGGCTTTGCCACAGGTATCCAGCAGATGCTGATTTTTACCACTTATACCTCTGATCTTAAAAGCAGGGAAGCACCCTTAACCAGCATCTTGGACTGCCTACACATTGGGTCTTTGGACACTAGTCATCTGTGTTTCCCTGGGCCCATACTAAAAGGGGACGGGGTGGAGTTAGGTTGCAATAATGGAAATCAAGTTGGGTATTTCTGGCTCACTGGCTACCCCCAGTCCAGACTCACAGGATCTTCGGCCTCACCCTTTTGATGCTCTTGCCCCACAATCCACCTTATGATGCCAGTGGCTCCTGCCATTCCCTTCTTTCGAAGCCTGAGGTTGGCCTCATGGGCCCTGGCTCCTAGGTTGCTACTCTGGCTGCCTGGGAACCTCTCTCTAGCTAAAATTGAGGCATAATTCTAGGCTCTCTGTAAGCTGTCTTAGGCTTTCCTTGGTCTTAATTTTCTATTTTTGTTTATTTTGTCCCTGCTGCTGACTCCTTATTCTAATTTATATTATGTCATAATATGATTGTACGGGTTCTTGCTGACAAGCTCCTCAAAACCTCTGAGCACTATTACAGGACACAAATAAGTATACAAGTATACAAACTAGTGGCACTCATGTCCCTCTCCCCATTGAGAGACTGGCGATGAACATCAGCTGTGTATTTTATTCCTCTGCATCAAAAGAGCGGTGGGGATGATGCAAACATGACCCATTTCACTCTATTGATCAAGGGAGGTCTTGGTTGCCTGGGTCAGGAGAGGGGAGCTTTACCCAACCAGGCAATTTTCCAGGTATTCCAGATAGGCAAATGGTCCATGAAACTATCACACACCAGGACTTAATCTCAGGACTGAGTGGGTGGAAAACATGATCACCTGAGTCTTTCATTTGTGTAAAAAAAAAAAGAAAGAAAAGAAAAGCTAAATATAGCTAACTGAATTTCCAGTCTTGCAAAATGTTTTCTGGCATAAATTTAAAATATACCATTTTAGCTCAATTGGCAGCATCTAACAATCAGATTTTTTTTAAGTCATTTGGGATTGTGCATCTAGGGTGGAAGTTATGCCGAGGAGAACTTGTAGAGCTTGTCAGTCCGGTTCTTGGTCTCTCTTTTTCTCTCCTCTTTCTCCCCACCCCTGCACCTCTTACTGTGCCTTTCTCCTCAGTTTTCCTCCTCCCTTTGCCTAATACTGGATGGAGTTTCCCTGTGGGCCCCACGGTTGTGCTAATAATAGCGGTAGCTGCTATTTATCAGCCCTTTGCCACTTGCCAGGCGCTTTGCGAAGTACCCTGGATACGTGACCTCAGTCGTTCCTCCCGGCAGCCCTCCATGGGGGTGGGCATATTTGTGTAATGAGCCCGGTCAGACGTGGTGCTTAATTCCTCCATTATGTCCTTTGTCAGCACTCCAAATAACAAAGTTATTGGTGTTCTTGACTTTTTCATGCTTGGCTCAAAATACATTGGTAAATGTGATGCTGGTTACAGAAAGGAGCTAGCAGGTGGCCTGTGAGGAATTGGAGTTATGCTTTATATATACTTTCAATCCTTTCCCTGAGCAGTAATCACCGGTGGTAAATGAAAGTCCTGGGGCTGTTGTTCCATATTGAAATGTAACTGCTTCCTTGCCTGTGCTTATTTTAATACTGGTAGGGATGCATGAGAGCCTACCACATAGGAAAGTGTTAAGTTTTGAATTAAACTTTCCTAGTAGGCTCAATATTAACCATCATTTTCAATACTTAACCACATGAGAAAAACAAAAGTACCAAGTCTCTCTGCTGGGTATTTCATAGGCAAGACGTTCTGGAACTTCTGACCTTTTGGGTTGGAGCCAATGAATCAGGCAAGCATGGCAGGTCCATCGAGGCTGGAGTTGTTGTTTTGTTTTTTTTCCTGTTCCTGGCGTGTACATCATCTTCCTACCTTCCTCACCGTCCTAGCGAACCCACCTGTGTGCAGAGTTCTCCAGAGTTCTTCTGCTTCCCGTGTAAAGACCTCAGGTTGCTTTCAAAGTCAGAATCTGGAGCTCTGGGGACTGGCACACATTCCCCAGTCAGGCAGCTGAGTTCTCACACGGGGGACAGAGCCAGCTAGTGGGGCGAGAGGACACCGAGGGAGCACAGTCTTGCATCAGACGCTGCAGATCTTTCATCATATGGCTCTAACAATGAGGCTGAACAACCACAGCTGAAACTGATGCAACACGACGGAAGGGGCCCGTAGCGCTGGGAGTTAAGTTGCCCTTGCAAAGGGGAGATGGGAAGGGAAGTTGAAAACTGTCTTGAGGCACTGACTTTAAATTACCCACTGCATATTACTGGAGACCATCCCGCATCTTTTAAGATGAGCTTCAAGGGAATACAGTTAAGTTCCTCAGAGGGTAGGTGATAGGGATGTTAGAGATTCATCAGAATATTAGCCTTTCTTAGTTTTGTTAACCTGAATAAGATCTGGACAACAGTTTGATTCTTGTTATTGTCATTAATTTGTAAATGAAAACTTTAATGTTAAAAAAATCCATAACGTACTGTAGTGGGCTGAATAAAAGCTCCCAAAGATCATTGGTCCTAGTAACTGGAACCTGTGACTGTTTCTTTATTTTGAAAGATTGTCTTCACAGGTGTGATCGAGTTAGGGATCTTGAGAAGGAGAGATAATCCTGCATTATCTAGTGGGCCCTGCATAATTATAGCGTACTCCTTTTAAGAAGGAAATGGGGAGATTTGACATACACAAAAGAAGAAGAGAAAGCAATGTAACTATGAAGACAGAGATTGGAGGGATGTAGCCACAAGCCAAGTAATGCTGGCGGCCACCAGAAACTAGAAGAGGCAAGGAACAGAATCTGTTCTTGAGCCTAAGGAGGGAGCACGGCCCTGCTGACATGTTGATTTTGACCCGGTGATACTGATTCCAGATTTCTTGCCTCCAGAACTGTGAGGGAATAAATTTTGTTGTTTTAAGCCACCAAGTTTGTGGTAATTTGTGACAACAGTCATAAAAACCTAATACACTTACCTAACTTGAACCTAGTGAGTCAGATTCTTCAGTCATAAATACAGATCTCTCTATTGAAAAATATGTCAGAACCAGTATGTGCTTGTAGAGAAGAAGATGTTCCTTGTGCCAAGAAATTGGCAGCCATACTTGCTTCTGGGAAGGGGAATGAACCAAGAGAATAGAGTCTAAAATAAGAGGCAGACTTACTGTTCCATTTTATATATTCTGGTTCTATTTGAAATTTTTTTCAAATGCACATATTTCTTTTTTAAAAAAATAAACTTTTTATAGACACACAGATCAATGGAACAGGATAGAAAGCCCAGAAATAAACCCACAATTATATGGTCAATTAATCTTTAACGAAGGAGGCAAGAATATGCAATAGGAAAAAGACAGTCTCTTCAACAAAATGGTGTTGGGAAAAAATGGACCACTTTCTTACACCATATGCAAAGTAAACTCAAAATGGATTAAGGACCTAAAAGTGAGACCTGAAACCATAAAATTCTAGAAGAGAGCACAGGCAATAATTTTTTTGACATTGGCTATAGCAATATTTTTCTAGATGTCTTTCCTGAGGCGAGGGAAACAAGAGCAAAACTTAACTATTGGGACTACATTGAAATAAGAAGCTTCTGCACAGCAAAGGAAACTATCAACAAAATTGAAAGACAGCCTACTGAATGGGAGAAGATATTTGCAAATGACCTATCCAATAAAGTGCTAGTATCCATAATAGATAAAGAACTTATACAACTCAACACCCAAAAAGACAAATAGTTCAACTAAAAAATGGGCAGGGGCAGGAACAGACATGTCTCTAAAGAAGACATCCAGATGGCCAACAGACACTTGAAAAGATGCTCAACATCACCTATGATCAGGGGAATGCAAATCAAAACCACAATGAGATATCACCTCACCTGTCAGAATGGCTAAAATCAATAACACAGGAAACAACAGGTGTTGGTGGGAACGTGGAGAATGGGGGAACCCTCTTGCACTGCAGTGGGAATGCAAACTGGTGCAGCCACTGTGGAAAACAGTACGGAGGTTCCTCAAAAAGTTAAAAATAGAGTTACCACGTGATCTAGCGATAATATGAAAACACTAATTCATAAAGATACATGTGCCCCTGTGTTTATTGAAGCATTATTTATAATAGCCAAATTATGGAAGCAGCCCAAGTGTCCATCAATAGATGGATGGATAAAGAATATGTGGTACACGTATATACAATGGTATATTACTCAGCCGTAAAAATGAGAAATCTTGCCGTTTGCAGCAGCATGGATGGACCTAGAGGGTATTATGCTAATTAAGTGAAATAAGTCAGAGAAAGACAAATACCATATGATTTCACTCATATGTGAAATTTAAGAAACAAACAACCAAAAGGGAGAAAAGAGACAAACCAAAACCAGGCTCTTAACTATAGAGAACAGATAGTTACCAGAGGGAGGTGGGTGGGGGGATGGGTGAAAGAGGTGAAGGGGATGAAGAGTACACTTTTCATGATGAGCACTGAGTAAGGTTGAGAACTGTTGAATCACTATATTGTACACCTGAAACTAATATAACACTGTATGCTATCTATACTGGAACTTTAAATAAGTAAATAAATACATATATACATAAAGTATATAAAAAACTTTTTAATTTAGGAGAGTTTTAGATTTACAGAAAAATTATAAACATAGTACAGAGAGTTTCCCCTATTATTAGCATCTTATATTATTAGTATGGCACATTTTTCACAATTTGTCACAATAAACCAATATTGATACATTGTTTACATACTTTATTTGAATTTTACTTAGTTTTCACCTAATGTCATTTTTCTGTTCCAAGATCCCATCCAGTATCTCACATTACATTTAGTTGTCCTGTCCCCTTAGGCTCCTCTTGGCTGTGATAGTTTCTCAGACTTTCCTTGTTTTTGATGACCTTGACAGTTGTAAGACGTACTAGTCAGTACTGGCTACTAGTCAGTATAATATCTCTTAATTGGGATTTGTCTGATGTTTTTCTCATGATTAGACTGGGACATGTTTTCCTTTTTCAGTTATAAACTAGTGAATAAAAAAGGGAATATATTATTAATACAATAAAAATACTTCTGTAGATTATTGTGAGGATTAAAAGAGTATATATGTGTGTGTATATATACAAATATTGTTTAGGACATTATTTAGCACTTACTATACACTGCATAGGTATTATCTATTACTAGTACTGCTATTATGAGGTTAAAAGGTTAAAAGCATACACTAAAATAAATGCTTGGATAAAAAGATGTTATGTAGGACAATGTGCTAGACTCAGAAAGATCTATGTTACAATCTCAGCCCTATCACTTGCTAGTTCTGTGATCTAGGACAAATAACCTCTTTGAACCTCAGTTTTGAAATCTGTAAAATGGGGATAATACATGCTTAATAGAGTGGTTGTAAATATTCGAAAGAAAAATGTGTAAAACTTAATGCAGCTACAATAAATTTTGTATTGTTTTTAAGTTTAACATTGGAAGATAAACTAAATACAATGGATTGTGACTAATTTGCTTGGTTTTTTTTAAGATTTATTTATTTGAGAGAGAGAGAGTAAGTGGAAGGAAGGGAAGAGGGAGAGAAGAGGAGAGGGAGAGAGAATCCTCAAGCAGACTCCCCACTGAGCACAGAGCCTGATGTGGGGCTCAATCCCAGAACCCTGAGATTATGAGCTGAGCTACAATCAAGAGTCAGGGGCTTAACAGACTGAGCTACCCAGGCGCCCCCAGGCAACCTGTGACTAATTTGCTTGTAATATAGGTAATGTACAAATAAAGCAGCCAAGTTATTGCTTTTTTTTTTTCTTGAGAGAGAGAGAGAGACAGAGCGCATGAGCAGGGGGAAAGGGCAGAGGGAGAGAGAGGATCTTGAGGGGGCTGGCTCCAAGCTCAGTGAAGAGCCTCATGCGGGGCTCCATCTCATGACCCTGAGATCAGCACCTGAGCAGAAATCAAGAGTCAGACACTTAACCGAACCGACTGAGCCACCCAGGAGCCCCAGACAAGTTATTGCTTTAAGTTACCTGTATTTATAAACATCTCAGCCTTTCTAATTGTGATTTATCTGTCAAATTCTTGTCTGCTAGAGGTGAAATTCTGTGCAACACAAAGTTACATAAGACACAGTGTGCTTGCTTACAGTATAACAGGGGCAGGAATGAAATGGCCCATGAGTGCAGAAGAAGGGGTATTTCTGGCAGTTGGGGTGGCTTTGTCAGAAATACAGGTGGCTAGAATCTTTATACTTTATATTTTCTTGATTATCAACATTTGGATGTATACTGCAGAAAATTTGAAAAAGTATAGACAAGTAGAAAGAAAATATTCAAACTTAATTCTATTTAGGCATAGTTCCTTCCAGTTTTTTTTTTTCTTAAAGATTTTATTTATTCATTCATGAGAGTTAGAGGCAAAGGGAGAAGCAGGCTCCCTGAAGAGCAGGGAGCCCGATGCAGGACTTGATCCGAGGACCCTGGGATCATGACCTGAGCAGAAGGCAGACATTTAACTGCCTGAGCCCCCCAGGCACCCCCTTCCAGTGTTTTTAACCATGAATTTTTTAAAGAATTGCTAAGATCATATTATATACAATTATATACATATTTATATAATATACATATTATATACATATTATATTATTTACATATAATATACATATTATATACAATTTGGGATCCAGTTTTTTTCCCCCTAGTGTAACATAAACATTCTTTTGTGACATTCGAATGGCTTCTTAAAGCATCATTTAAAATAGTTGCATAATGTTTCTGTGTGCAAATAGGAAACAGGTTTGACTGTTGTGAAAGAGACACAAAATAAGAGTGGTTTAAACAAGATAGAAATTTGTTTCTCTGTTGTGGCCTCTGAGCCAGTGTTCAGAGGCTCAGGCTCCTTTATTTATTTATTTTTTTTTAAGATTTTATTTATTTATTCGACAGAGAGACAGCCAGCGAGAGAGGGAACACAAGCAGGGGGAGTGGGAGAGGAAGAAGCAGGCTCATAGTGGAGGAGCCTGATGTGGGGCTCGATCCCATAACGCCGGGATCACGCCCTGAGCCGAAGGCAGACGCTTAACCGCTGTGCCACCCAGGCGCCCCTCAGGCTCCTTTATTGTAGTGTTTTGCCATCCTCAGGTGTGGCCCCCATCTGCAGGATCCAAGACGTCTCACCACCACATTTATGTGAAAATGAGAAAGAAGGGAAAGAAGATAGGCAAGACATACCCCTAACCTTTAAGGACGAAACCCAGAACGTATGCTTTTCACTTCTGCTCACATCCCACTGACCAGCCCAGTCATGTGGCTCTAACTGGCCACAAGGAAGGATGGGAAATGCGTTTAATCTAGGCGACTATCAGTCCAGCTAAAACCAGTGTTTCTACTTCTTTCATTTCTCCTTCTTTAGAAGGAGAAGACAGATATTGAGAGTCAACTAGCAGTTTCTGCCGCACGTTGTGTGGCCAAATACTGCTTCTAGAAACCACATGCTATTGCTAGAGACTTCTGATATTTCCATTTTCTTTTGCTTTAACGATAAATCTTCAACATTTTTGTGCTTACCAAGTGTCAAGTGTTTTACATATTAGTTCATTTAAACCTCACAATAATCTTATGGATAAATATTATTTTCCTATTTTAAAATGTGGAACACGAAGTTAAGGAATTTGCTCAAGGTTATATTATTGGTAAGTCCATATTCTATAAGCACCACTATAGGCTCCTCGTCTTTGACCATGTACTGATGATTTCCTCAAAGAAGATTTCTAGAAGAGGAATTACTGAGTAAATGTCTATGGACATTTTGAAGGCTTTTGATATATTTTCCCCAATTACTTTATAGAAAATTTGTACCAATTGGTCATAACCTCCTATGAAAAGGAAAGATGTCCCCCCACTGGTCCAAAACAAATCTTGCCAATTGGGCACGGACATCATCATCCCACTGTCTCCCTGGAACTGCCCCCTTGATCGACTCTTCTCACACTAGGGCTTGGTTTTCCCCTGTTTAATCCACCACTGTATCCCCCTAGCTCAGAGTAGATCCCCAGTAAGTATTTGTTGGATGAATGAATATATCTACTGGCCCCTTCTTAATGATAACATTATGAAATCTTTGATCCAGAAGGAGTTCAGCAACCCAAAACATAGTACAGGCATACATTAGAAAAAGCTTCAAGAAAAAAACAGAGGTAACAATGATAAACATCTTTCCAAACATAGTGGTGGGAGTCTAATAAACAATGATGTTGGGAATCTACACCTTCTACTAGCATGGCTCCATATCAGCTTGTGTTCGTTAGCAAATCCGCTTTCACATTTCTCTCCAAGCCCTGTTATCTCCCTTTGGGGGTCCTCTCCTACCCTGTGGTCTCCTTTTTCTTCCACCCTTCAGCCACTAAAATATTCTCATCTTTAATTTCCATTAATAACTCCCCAAGTGCCCCCATTGCTCTCTCATGATATGTTCCTTTTGGCACTCTAATTTGTATTTAAGTGGTTTCGTAATGCATATTTGTTTCTTTGGTCTTACTTTGAATTTCCTGAGGACAGGAACTACATCTCATTTATTTACCTTTGTTTCTCTCAGGCTTGGTGCTCATGGAGTAGGCCTTCAGCAATTATTTCTAGACTTGAATTCCCCTCCGGTTGCTCATGGAAGTCCATGGCAATCCCTCCTCTCTAGCTGTCTTCCTTTCGCACCACCTCTCCCACTCCCCACCCTTCACTATCAACCTACAGTGTCCTGAGCTCAGCCATAACTCAGTGAATAAGACTTTCTGCCCTGCTGGCCATTCCTATATCTGTGCTCTCCAACATGGTAGCCGCTAGCCACCTGGGGCTATTGAATACTCAGCATGTGGCCAGTGTAACTGAAGAACTGAATTTTCAGTTTCATTTAATTTTAAGTAAAATTGGCTAATTAATTTATATAATTGACTTAAATAACTTAGTTAACTTAATTTAAATTAAAGTAGCCACTACCATACTGGATAGCACAGTTCTCTAAACATGGAACCAACTCCTCAACCAGAAGCTCAGACTGGAGAACAGGCTTTTGCAAGAATTCTGCGGAAGTGCATTCTTGAGTCCAGAAATGAGGGCTGATGGAAAGCTGTACAATTCATTTCTAGGCAGGTCATTGCTCACGGTTGTTCTTAGGTTGTCTTGAGCAAGTCATCATGCAATCGATCCATGGACTATACGTGTAGACACCGCCTGTTGTGTATAGGGGGGCAACTCCATTGAAAGAGCATTCATGTCTATAGGATAAAATGGGGGAGACGTCTAAGTGGCCCATTATTGAATTGCCCTAAAATCTCTTCAAAGGCATAGAGACACTAACTGGAAAAAATTCTTTCTTTTTCCCTCCTCTTCATTTCTGTCAAATTTAATTTTTTGTTTTCTTTTCCTGGAACTCAAGTAGCTGTCAGGCATGTATCGCTGGGAGCCAAATTTGCCATTTTATCTTCGTCAGTTGAAGAACTTTGATTTTTCTTTCTAGGAGTAATGCATTTCCACTTAGAGGACAGCTAAGTGAAAATGCACTCCCGAAACAAGATTTGTTCTGCCGGCTTCTTTCAATTTGTCAAAAGGACAAAAAATCTCACCAGCCTCCCTCTGTAATAATGCCTTGAAATTACTTAGCATCATCTTCCACCTACTTTTCTTATCTCCATTATCTCATATGTATGGCAGGGAAGAAGAAAACGAACACTTTTCGAATTTAATGTTCTGTGTATCCGTGTTTTGCCAGAGCTAATTGTTTTGAACAAGGTGTCTTATCACCGATTAAAATGATCAGTGCCTTAGAGCATAAAAGAAACAGTAGTAGAGTTTCACAAGTCTTTCTCGTAATAGAATCACATACTTAACTCTTTCATGTGCTGACACCGATTTCTAAGACGCAAATCCTGAGTTAAGCCATGATTATCCTTCAAAATATAAAGATGAAAGGCACATTCATTAATGAAATTTTTTGAGGTTCCTCCGTGCGCTATCCAGTTAGAAAGAGAGGCTTTTTTTTTTTTTTCCAAAATCCTCATTTACAGAGAAGGAAACTGAGACCACCAATCACTTAAGGATTTTTGCTTTTTCAATCCAACCAGGGATGAGCAATGTTGAATATTCAGCATAACTTTTGAGTCTCCTAAATCCAAGCACCATCTTCAAAGCCCAGAAGGCATTCCTCTTGAGGCTAGCCATTTGCTCCCAACACAGACCTGACGTCTACTGCTTGTATATTTGATGTTAACAATGGGTAATGTAATAGCAGAAAGAGATTTTTATTGTCTTCACAAGGTAGGCCCAGTAGAAAAAGAAGGATAGGATGACCTCATTCTTGCCCTGTCGCCAACATTTTCTTTTCTCTGGGTTCTTCCTCCTTGCCTCACCCTTCATCCCTATCATGGGCAGGCTCATCATGATAATGCTATTCCTGGGTAGCTCCAGTTCACTGTCACCCAAGAGGGTCCCCTGGAGGTCCTACTGTGTTCCAGGCCCTTTTCAGAGCTGATCTTCAATCCTCATGTCAACCCTGGGAGCAGGTGGTGTTTCCATTTCACACACAAAGAAACTGAAGCTCAGTGAGGTGCAGTGAGTTGTCTGTGATCCAGCTGATAAAAGGTGACAAAGGCTAGCTCAGAAGTCCTGTCCTTTGATCCCAAAGCACCATACCATCCTGTTTTACTGTAGAGAATAAAGGTTTGTTTCATGGATGTGGAGCCTGGGTCTCGTGGAGCTTCCAAGTACCATTCTGTTAGAGAAGAGAAGCCTTAAACTGGAAAACCCCTCATGGGAGGAAACCTGGTCTAGGTGTCTATGGCGGGCTGAGTCATGGTCACCCAAGGAGGTCCATGTCCAATCCCTGGACCCTATGAACATGTCACCTAACGTGGTAAAAGGAACTTTGTTAACGATCTTGCGATGAGAAAATTACGCTGGATTGTCTGGGTAGAGCCAATGTAATCACAAGTGTCCTTGCGAGAGGGAGGCAAGTTTAGAGTGAGCGGCAGGAGATATGCCAATGGAAGTAAGAGGTTGGAGGGGGGCCAAGGAGGGGCCACCAGCCAGGGAATGCAGATGGCATGTAGAAACAGAAAAAGGCAAGAATATAGATTCTGTCCAGTACCCCCCAGAAGGAATGCAGCCCAGTTAACACCTTGATTTTAGACTTCTCATCTCTAGAACTGTAAGAGAACAAATTTGTATTGTTTTAAGCCATTAAGTTTATGGTAAGTTGTTGCAGGAGTGAAAGGAAAATAACACAGCTTACTAACAAAGAGAAAACAGCCACCCAAGGTTTGGGTTGGCCGGCTGCTGTCTCCTCTCATTGGAGCCAGTGATTCCTCCCCACCTGTTCTTTTTTTCTGCATAACACCCTGGTGGGGGGACCTTTTATATCAAAAGTATCATGAAGTTCTCACTTTTTAAAAAAGTCATTGAATTGTTCTTGTGTTGTATATGTTTGTTTATATTATATATATTATATATACACACATGTATAATATATGTACACAAATACATACACACTGAATCAACTGCACTGCTGAAAGACCCAGAAGGTAGTACAAATTAAGAGTTTGGTTTCTGTGATTTCATGAAGGAGAATAGGATCTTCCACAATATCATGTACCTTACAAAACGAACAGAGTGCCAGATTGGGAGGAGCTTACAATGATAGGTAACTGACAAGCAAGGGTGTTAGAGATAGAATATCAAAATTCCATAAACATTGTGAATGCCTGATTCAGGGAAGTTATACTCCATCTAGAGTAAAACCACCTTTCAGCTACACTGGTTCTTGACCCAGGGAAGGTTGTTCTCAAGGGACATTTAAAAATGTGTGAGGGCATTCTTGGTTGCCACAGCAACGGGGATGGGAGATGAGGAAGTGTGGTGGAGATGGTCAAGGGGTGGGGGAACGACCAACAGTTAACGTCAGGAACCCAGGATGCCCGATGCCTGTGGTTCTCAGGACCCTGATGAACTGTCTCACCGAAAATGACAATGACATGTCTATGGAGAGACACTGAAAGAGGAAGAGGATAGTACTCAAACAGGTGCTAACCCTGGCCATGTGGAATTCATCAAGTTAAAGATGATGCCGTTAAATTGAGAACTTGTTTAGTCTCAGTTCTGCTGTCACCCTGCTTTCAGACACTGGACAGGAAACACACCGAGAGTCACCGGGGCTTTCTCTATCTCTCCTGTGGTTGTCTTACTGTGCAGTCACAAAGGCTGGACCAGACTCCGTTACCCACTTGGCCATGATCACTACCACCGTCATCACATCAACCACCTGGTGAGGGAGTACCTTCTGCAGGCAGAGACTGCTCTGCCTTTGAAATCACAAGCAGTTTGGGAGGCTGGAACTACATGAAAGAAGAAGTGTGGTTAAGACAGAAGACTCTAGAATCGCATCATCTTATTGGAATTCCAACTTCACCGTTGGTTAGTTTTGTGACTTCAGGCAAGTGATTTGACCTAGTTTTCTCATCTGTAGAATGGGGGTAATGATAATAATTATCTGCAGAGTTTTAATAAAGATTAGATGAGACCATCTATGTAAAGAGCTAAGCACATACTAAGCAGTCACTATGTGTTAGCTATGATTATTAGGGAAGCGAAGAGCCAAATTTAGCTGAAAGGTTAAGAGTATGCTTGCTAGACCCACACTGTTGAATTAAAAACATTAGTTCCAGGGGGCGCCTGGGTGGCTCAGTTGGTTAAGTGTCTGACTTTTGATTTCTGCTCAGGTCATGATCTCAGGGTCATGAGGTTGAGCCCTGTATTGGGCTCAGCAGGGAGTCTGCTTGAGGGTTCTTTCTTCTTCGCCCTCTGCCCCTCCCCCCTCTCCAAACAGGCAAGCAAGCAAGCAAGCAGACAAACTTATTGGTCCCACAGCTTGTGGCCTTGAGAAACCTACTTAAACTCACCAGGCCTCATTTTCCTCATCAGTAGAATGGGGGGGATAATAGTCTCCATTTCAGAGGGCTGACAAGACTTGATTTTAACCATGTAAATCTCTTAGAACAATGCCTGGCACCAGGTAAGCCTTCCATAAACCTTTGCTATTCTTTTAATGGAGTAAGGCAGGCAAGCAATGATAGGAAGGAAATAGGAATCTAGATTTTATAGGTCAATTAATGAGTGCCTTATATAAAATGATAAAAGGGGCAAGAGAACCAATTTTTTTGAGTGCTTAATAAGTACCTGGAATTTAACATCAAAGGAGTTGTTTTGAGCATTGAATAAAAAAAGACACCCCCATGCCCACTGTGGGGGGTTGTTTTCTTTTCCCAATTTTGCAGCTGAGGCTTACAGAGGTTTACCCAGGATCTCATGATGGGCGTGATGGGCGATGGACCCTTGGTTACGTTTGCCTCTAAGCCCTTGTTGTTTCCCCCTCCCTGCTGTGTCCAGCTACAAGAAGGGAAGTGATGCTTGTGGTGGGGGAGAGGGGAGCAGAACATGAGGAATTAATTCCGCTGCAGTTAAGATTGTTAGGTTAATGCTTTCAAGTTCAAGATACGGCAGTGCCGGCCTCTTGACGACCACCAGATGTCAGTGCTAACAAGGAATTTCTCCCCTTCATCCTGTGTCCAGAGCTAAGTACCAGAGTAGACTTAATTTATCATTTGGCAAGAAGAATCAAGCCTGGCCTGCGGGGAGCATCGCTGCAGAGCACAGAGATAGACAGTGATTGCATGCCATCAAAGGAGAGCAGAGGATTAAAGAGAAGGAGGGCAGGGATGTGGACAAATCCTCTGAGCCTGGGCAACAGAGCCCCAGACTCCTGTGGATTCCTGCTTGGATGCGAAGGAGCAGAGAATGATGCTTCTGGCTCAGACAACGGGCTTGTGTTACAATCCAATCCTGTTTGGCCTGACTCAATTCCAGCTATAGGGCATTTTCCCAGATTCGTGAAACTTTAGAGCGGGAAAGGACTTGAGATTATTTGCTGCCATCCTGTGGCAGGATCCTTCTCTCTCTCTCTCTCTCTCTCTCTCTCTCTCTCTCTCCCACCCTCCCTCCCTCCCTCCCTCCAGATAAAGCCAGCCTACACACACTGTGTGAAACAAACGTAATAATAACTAATAATAACGTCAATACTAACAGTAGCCAAAGGTGATAGTAAAAATACTTCACAATTGCCCAAGCATGGGTGCTGACTAATCAGAAGTGACGGAGCAGTGAACAGCAGGTCTGGCTGTCCTGGTGCCTACAGGGTTTCAGCCCCAGAAATTGCTACAGCGTATTGAGCACATGTATGTGCCGGGTGTCCCGGGCGTCAGCTAAGTATCACCTAATTAAATACCCATAAAACTCCGCGATGCCAATGATACTTCACCAGAGGAGGAGACCTTAGGTTTAGAGAAGTGGCATTACTGTCCCAAGGAAACACAATACAGAAGTGGAGGAGTGTGGTTTGAACTGGCAGCGCCTGATGGCAAAGCTGGTGCTCAGGCTTAGCCATTCTGGGGTGGCTCGCTGTCTCTTAAGCACATAGCTGCGACAAGGACAGGGCAGGAGGAAGGGGGCATCTGCTTGCAGTCTGAGAGTTTGAGACAGGTGGGTGGGGCAGTCTTTTCTGTTTTGCTTGGAAGGACCCTTGATTTCTTCCAGCAAGGGCCTCTGAGAGATGGTGTGGCCATCCTGGTCTCTGATTTCCCTTAGGGCAGGAAATACCTAGTAAATGGTGACCTCTTTCCTATGTCAGGGTTTGCCTTGATTTTTTTTTTTTTTTTTCTGGGTAGGGGGAGTAGATTTGAAATACATTTCCATTATTTTTACTTCAAGTCTTCTGTCCACTTCAAGAGGGCTCTTGCCTTAGGGAAATGTTTGGACTCTATCCAGGCTGACCCCCCAAGGGCTAGAAGCCACAAGGTGGGTTCCATGATGGTGTCTGAGCTCTAGAACTCCTTAGCTTTTTCCCCAAGCATGGTTCCTTAGTCTTTCTCCCATGGGGCCTCACAGGGCCTCTAAAGTACAGAGAAGAGGTCCAGAGTGACCTGGGGCAGGTCACAACCTCATGAGAGAGACAAATGGAGGAAATAGGAAAATGGAAGAAAAACCTAGGCCAGACATAAAGACCCAAAATAGTTGTAATTTCATAAATGAATAAATCTCAGAGAGAGAAATAAGGATTTCTTAAGTAGAAGTAAAAAAAGTAGTCTTTGAAGAGAGACTGGAAAAAAAATCCATCAAATGATAAAGAACCACAGTGATGGTTTCCCTACCCCCGGGCTTCATTTTTCTGTAGTAATAATAATAACAACAGCAATGAGTATGATTACTACCTAATATTTTGATGGGAAAAATTGACATGATTTTCTCTTTTGCTTTTCTAAATAGGTTTCTGTCAACCCAGCCAAGGCTCCTCATCTGCCTCAAGAAATTAGGGAAATTACTGCAGAAAGAAATTAATAGTATTCAGGTTCTGATTTTCAAAATAGGGTCTTATTTCAAGGCCATAGAGTTGAGAACAGGCATTGTGAAGAGAGATTTTCTAAATTCCCTCATCTCCTTCCTTAGCTTATCAAGACCCAGGCCAGTGAACAAGACCGTAGGGTTTTCATTTGGGAGGTTCATGTGGGAAGAGAAGTGGATGGCAGAAACCCCACCTCTTCCATCCACAGGATGGCTGGAAAAAGGAGGGAGGCCCCAAGAGCAGGTGTCCCCCAAGCTGAGGAGCAGAGCATGGGCAGAGCGCTCTGACCCCTCTCCTCCCTGCTCCTTCACTCTGCACCGGCAGACCGGCAGACCGTGTGGTCTGCATACCTGAGGCTTCTCTCAGTTCCCGTGTGGTGTGGATGTCAGGCTGAGAGCCAGCAGGTCTGTTGGGGACCCTGGAGTGAGTTCCAGAGCTGGGTGAAGAAAGTGGAGGGGAGGAGAGGGAATGGGAAGTCCAGAGGACTGCACCGAAAGATGCCGAGCATTGAAACAGAAGGTAGCCAAGTTACCTAAAGGAGACTCTTTACGTGGGGAAGTGCTAGGACTGTTCATCCCAAAGGGCAAAGAGAGAAGGTAGAGATAAAACAAAGGATCTCCGGTCTCTCAAACCCCCAGTGGCATCCCATCACACCTAGAGTACAATCTACAGTCCTCACAGAGGGCTGCAAGACCCTGCCAGAGGGCTTCTCCCTCAGCCCCTCTCTGACCCTGCCCTTTTGTCCAGCCTTCCCGGCCTCCTGGCTGTTCCTGCCACACCGCTTGCACCACACACCGGAGGTCTTCGGAGGTCCCCGGGCTTGACCTCTCACTCCATTCAGGTCTTTCCTAAAACAGAGCCTCCTTTGGAAGCCTTCCCTGACCACCCCATTTCAATAGTGCTCTGATCCCTCTCCAGCTCTTTGCAGCTTTTCTAGTCTTCCTAACAGTGATTACAACTTGACCCACTGTCTTAGTGAGCTTGGGCTGCCTAACAAAATACCGCAGACTGAGTGACCGAAACAGCAGAGATCTTTCCTATCACAGTTCTGGAGTCCAGAAGTCCAAGCTTCGGGTGCCCATATGGTTGGGTTCTCGTGAGGGCTCTCTTCCTGGCTTGCAGATGGCAGTCTTCTCCCTGTGGCACCATGGAGCCTCTCCTCGGGGTGTGCACACAGAGAGAGGGCCACCAATTCTGTCGAATTAAGTACCTATTCTTATTACCTCACTTAAGCTTAATTACCTCTCTCCAAATACAGTCACAGTGGAGTTAGGGTTTCCACACATGACTTTGGGAGGGTACATTATCTAGTCCATTGTAGTGTATGTTTATTGGACTGTAACTGTACGAACAGAGGGACTTTATCTGTACATCCCTACATCTACATTACCCATCACTATGCTGGCACTCTATTAAATATATGTTAAATAGAGGAAGGAACTTCATTTTCTCCAGATATTTTACTGGTAGTGCGAACAAATTTATGACCCCATTATAATAATATCCCAAACTAGCACCATTTATCGAGCATGTATGTATGTCAGGGACTTTATTTATTTACTTAAGATTTTATTTATTTGAGAGAGAGAGCACAAGCAGGGGGAGTGGCAGAGGGAGAAGCAGGCTCCCGGCTGAGCAGGGAGGCCAATGAGGGGCTCAATCCCAGGACCCAGGGATCATGACCTGAGTCTAAGGCAGATGCTTAACTGACTGAGCCATGCAGTTGCCCCAGTGTCAGTGACTTCACCTTTGTTTTTTATCTAGCCTTTAATAATCCTAGAAAATAGGAATGATTATGGAGCAAATCAAAGCACGGAAAGGTTAAATGACTTGCACAAGGTCACATAGCTCATAAGCAAAGCCAGGATTAAGATAGCCTGTCAACGCTGAAGTCTGTTTCTTTCTGGACTCTAGACCAGTGTTCTCAACCTTTGGTGCTCATCAGAACCACCTGGAGGGCTTGTTACAACAGATGGCAGGCTCGACCCTCTGAGGTTCTAATTAGGTAGGTCTAGGTAGGTCTAGCATCCCAGGGGATGCTGATACTTCTGGTGTGGGGACCACACTTGGAAGATCACTCTGGAGACACAGAGTGCAAGTTCCTTTTTGCTTCTGAACCATTTTCTGTCTCTATGGCCTTTGCTTGAGTCAATCAGTGATGGGTTTCAGGTCCATGCTGTTTCCATGTGGTCTGGTCGGGAGTGGCCACGAGGAGCTCAGAGAAAGACCTTTGCCACAGGGTGGCAGCAGCACCCCAGGTACAGTGTTTGTTCCAGCCAGGGACAGCTCATTAGCATGCCATCCCCTGGGTTCCCACAGAGCAAGGGCCTGACCGCCTCTCCATTTCCCCTTGGCAGGGAGGCGGAGGCTGGAAGGAGGCCTGGCAGAAGGGGAGGTCATTGGCACACAGAGGGGCAGTTTTGTTCTCTGGGAGACTCAGGAGGAAGCTGGGTGGTCTCCTCAGAGTGTCGAATTGTGCCCTTCACAAAACCACCATGCAGTGTGGTGCTGCTGGGAGAGCCAGGCCTAACAAAAGCCCGCAGAGGAGACTGGCAGGCCTGCGGGTCCGCCCAGGCCCCTCCGTGAGGAGGCCTGCGGGTTTCTCCTGGTGCCAGTTTCCAGGGGTGACGGGCCTCACACGCCCCCACCCCCCAGCCAAGATGTAGGTCTGCGGCCTCCTGGCCTCTTGGCCTCCTCGGGGAGTTCCGTCCTGCTCACAGTGGGCCCAGATGGGGCCAGAAAACACTCTCCCCTTCTCCAGCGTCACCCCCACCCTCTTCCTCCTTCACCGAGCCAGTTTTGTTCTAAACGTCTTAAGAATCTCTAAGTGCCAGACACAGCGCTGGCGGTGTTCTATTATCATCTGTTTAATTCTCATTACATCCTCCTGAAGAAGGTGGCATTATATTCATTTACGATGAGGAAGTTGAAGTTTAATCTACCGTTTGTCAAGCTTAGTTGACCACAGAACCCCATTATGACAGCTCTGCCAATATAGGGAAGCTTGATGGCAACATCGCTTTGAAGGTTGCGGGGTTCATATGCCCCCGTCATACACAGCCGAGGGCACTGGAAGATCAGGTCAAGGTCCCACAGCTGGTTGAAAGCAAGTGAGAGACTAAAACTCCTTTCTCTTGTCTAAGTCTGCTCTCCACTCCACCAGTCGGGTGAAGCTGTTCTACAATTACCATTACCGCGAAGTCAACAGATTCTGTTCCAGGGTTAGTGGGGACGATCCAGGGCCCCTGTGAAAGCGCTCAGGGGCTCAGGTACAGCAAGTGCGGATTCAGCCCAGCGCCCCGTACAAGTTCGGATGCAACCACCGCTCTGAGGCGCAAGGCCTCTAGGTTTTAGGCCGCATGAAGCTATTTTGAGTCTAGTCGTGTTACTTTTCTAACTCACGTGGGCTTTCTCGAGTTTGTTTTCTACTTCTTTGGCTAATAGCTTACCATCAACTTAAATCACACAATGCTTCACAGAGGCCCCACAGTGCCAAGGCAGTGGAATTTGGTGAAACTTTTCAGACTGGCGTTGCTGACAGAATCTGTGAGTGCTGAGTTCCCCCCCAGGGCAGACCCATCATCAGTTCCTTTCATGGCTTAGCTGATCCCGGGATGGTCTTTATTTTCTCCTGCCATGTCTGCCTGGCTCCTAGCTGGCTGCCTTCAGGCCTTTTATGATCCCCTGAACCTACAGAGTTGAAAAAGAAATTCGCAAGTTGTCATCTGACACCAGCTTCCAGGAGACTCAGTGCTATCTTTAACATGCGCATATGTGATG
>NW_024423897.1:35492402-35721083 GCF_017311325.1 Ursus maritimus
GGGAAAGAGTTTATGTTTTTTAGGGGCATGTTTTGTCCTTTTGCAGTATCTGTGGGGCCCTGCTTTTCATAGGCTTCAGCCTGTGGTTTAAAGAAGGGGCTTTTGTGGGAATGATGCCCATCCTTGGAGGCTGGAGTTGCCTGAAGCAGCTTTGAAAAATGCCTCATTTCCAACTTTACAATGACTGGAAAGTGGTGGTCTTTGAATAACTCAATATGAAAAAAATATGGGCACTTGCCTAAAAGGGGCACCCCAAATGAAAAAAATGTGTTCACCACTGGAAAAAAATTTTCAGCCCTGTAATGGATTACAGAAAATATTTTATGTTGGATTGGGGGCGGTGGTCAGGAGGAAGGAGTGAGAAAAAGAAAAAGGAATGAGAAGAAAAGAAAAACATATGAATCTTAAAATATCTCAAGTGTAGATATCTGAAATGTTATTTAATTTATTTAAGACTGTTCATGAAGTCTTTTTTTTTTTTGAGAGAGAGAGATTGTAGGGTGGGAGAGGCAGGGGCAGAGGGAAAGAATCCCAAGCAGACTCCCTGTTGTTTGGGGAGCCTGATAAGGGGCTTGATCTATGACCCTGAGATCATGACCTGAACTGAAATCAAGACTCGGACCCTTAACCAACTGAGCCACCCTGATGCCCCAAGACTGGTCTGTGAAGTCTGGAGCTACAAGACTTACAAGCACAAAATGAGTGATAACGTCCCCTGAGCAAATAAACAGTGGGAAATGTCCCAGATCTGGACTGCCTTTTAAAGCAGTGTTTTTGTTTGTAGAGAGAAATTAAAAGTTATGATGATTATTTTTAATAAGATCACACCAACATTTATCTACAGCATCACTTCATTGGGGCAAACATAAATTGTCTTGAATTCTTCATTTCGCTTGTGTAGGGTTGTTAGATTAACAAAAATACAGGTTGCCCCATGCAGTAGTTCAGAATGAACTTACACTAAAACATCGCTATTTACTACTTATCCTAAAACAGTTATTTCTCTGAGATTCAAAAAAAATTTTTTTTTAAGATTTTATTTATTCGACAGAGATAGAGACAGCCAGCGAGAGAGGGAACAGAAGCAGGGGGAGTGGGAGAGGAAGAAGCAGGCTCCTAGCGGAAGAGCCTGATGTGGGGCTCGATCCCAGAATGCTGGGATCACGCCCTGAGCCGAAGGCAGACGCTTAACCGCTGTGCCACCCAGGCGCCCCGCCTGAGACTCAAAATTTAACTGGATGTCTTGAATTTTATCCCACCACCCTACTTTACTGCGGATTCAGTAAAATGTGACTTTCCAAACTGAAGATTGAGATAAGAGTTTTGTGGTCGTGACGAGGGAAGATCAGCTGGAAAATGTTACCCTCCCGCTTTCTGAGTTTCTGTCTGTGCCTGGGAAACATAAGTGATGGAATGGGAAGATGAGAATTCAGAACAGGATGGCAAAGAAGGCGTTGGTCGGGAAGAGAGGCCGGGCACAAGGAGACAAAACAGAGAATAATACCTGGAAGGAAAGGGGTTCCTGGGAGAGACGATTGGAGAAGGAGGATGACCAGAGAGAAGAGGGAAATGGGAGCACTGAAAACTTTTTAAACAGACTGATGGCTTTCTCTGCTCTGCAGAGCTTGGAATTTCTCACGTGTTTATCAAGCGAGTTCTAAGAAGTTCAGTCCTTGCCCCCCAAGGCCCGCCGCTCCGCAAAGGGCTCCGGGCTCCCCCTGGTGGGTATCTTGGGTATCGTCCCCCCCAGCCCCTGCCTCATTTATCCCGGAGATTCCTTATCTCCCACTTTGCTTCTCAGAAGCTGCCCATCAGCTTCCTTCGCTCTTGCGGCCTTGCTATTTTTCCGTCGGTTTATTCATTCCGAGCCTGCCTTCGGTGTGACACCTCCCAACAGTCCTGGCCCCCGGGAACAGGCCACACAGAGCTGGTCATTGTTGCCCCGGTTCGGGGACCACCCGGGTGGGAGCAGAGGCTGCGCGCCGCTGCGGAGGCTGGATGATTGACAGCAGCCTCGGGTCAAGTGCCCAGCGGCCGCCCGGAAAGAGGGCTCCCTGCGCCCCCCCGCCCCGCCCCCTCCGCCGCAGGATGCTCTTCACTCGGCTCCCACGCGGCGGGAACCGAGCCTCTCCTCTAAGCTCCCTTCAGACCCGGGCAATTAACAGCACTAAAATCTCTGTTTTCAACATGGTGTGTATGAATAAAGTCTTACAAAAAAGGGTTTTACTTGGAGAGTGAAACTATTTAACTTGGGAAAGGGAATCCTGCTGGGGGTGAGACAGTGGTGCTGAAGGGATAAATATGAGAAAAGGAACACACAGACCCCCAACTTCTCAAAGCGTAGGATTAAAAAATTTTGTTAGAAATGTATTTACTTACCAGAAACATTTTCTTAAAAAGTTAACCTGAAAATTTTCAGTTAAGTTGGTGAACAGATCTGTTTCCTTCCCCATCATCTTCTGCACCGCACCGCCCCCCCCCGCCCCGCCCCGCCAGGCCATACAGTCACACCTTGACAGAGCGGATATACCCCTCAATCATAATGCCGTCTCCGCAGACCTCCCACAGGTTGATGACCAGCTTGTCAGATTTGTACTTGAGGGGGAGGGGGTGCAAAATCCAGTTTAAGCTGCAGAAGTCAGAAAAAGGCTGGTGACTGCTGGAGGAAGCGCTTCCCTGAATGCTTTTGTGTCCAGAATGTCCTACAGGTGTACACATATGGGTCCCCTCAAGGTGGCCACGGCTGGTTTGGTTCCCTCAGGCTGTCAGCAGTCTCCTTCCACTTCCCCAATCAACTATTTGAAGATCACAGATGCCTTGAAAAAAACTAGGATGTACTGATCAAACAGTGATTTGTAAATTTTTTGGTCAAAAGATCCTTCTGACTACCCTGACATTTGTGTTAACTTTCCTCTTCCTAGTTTTTTTCCTTTTGCGTGTTTCTCTGAACAATATTTTGGGAATCTGAAAAGTATATAAGTGAAACTAAAGATCATTTTGGTGAGCATTAACTTCATTATGGTGTTAAATCTTTCTATCCAAGAATATTGCATATCTGTCCATTCATTTAGGTCTCTCTCAGTCTTGCAATAAAGTTTTATGTATTTTTTTCAGTAAAAAAAGAAATCCTTCAGAGAACGGATGGAAATTAAAATGTCTACCCCAGAAAAAAGCAAATACACAGAACTTTCCCTACAATTTCAAGGGCAATGAAAACTCATTTAAGTCTTCACATGGATAACCTAAGGGTTTACAGACCCTACTTAAGAGCCTCTCTGTTACCTACGGGTAGAGGGAGGGTCAGTCTCCAGACGTAACTTCAACCTGGGCATTCCATATTATCATCTGCCAATTCTTTATTAAAAAGCCTGAGAGGACAAAGCAGTAGTCCAAAAGTTGTTCTTTATGAATAGAAGGGGTTCGCTACCACAGGGGCTGCTTCTGAAACATCCCTTGAGATCTTATTCAGCTCTTTTCATAAATGGCAGTAGTAATCACACAGATAAATCTACCTAATTTGAAGGCCAGACAGGAAATTACTTTTTTGGAAGAGCAAATGGTGGCATTACACTTTTCTAATCCCCACATGGAAATGATTCAATTTATCTGAGAAATTTATGTGGACAAGTAAGTGCAGGCCAAAACAGTGAAGTGCTTCCCTCATCAGCTCCTTTTGGCTCCAGTTCCAGGAGCTGGGCAGGGAGAGAACGTGTCCTTCCTTATTTCCTTGGGACTGGCTCCCCCAGCCAGTCCTTCCACAACGTTACCTAGTATCACCTAAAAAAAATCTGCATGGTATCCCTTCCCAGCATTGCCCTGAGCTCATTACAGTACTTCCATGGATGGGACACAGATTTTCCTTCGGGGAGAGGAATAACAACAACATACAAGGTCATAATGTAAAACTAATTTTTTCTTTATTGAAAATACATCTACAAAGTAATGCTTCTCAGTCCCCACGGGGTGCATGCTGATGCAGAGCCTGTGATGGGCTGGCCAGAGGATCATCCTAGAGGACTTGCTTTCCGTAAGAAATGGTTAGTATAAAAAAAGATCACACTGTGTAACAGAATTAATTTGACATGATTAATTTTTTGCTCTACTGGTGTCACGAGATGATAGCCATGGATATTAACTTTTGTAGTGTATTTCCCAAATAGAGCCTCGGCATTAAATAGTTACTCCACCACAGCCTAACGTTAACCTTTGTACACATGTAACGCTCACGATCTATATAAAAAATCTAATTGTATATCGGGGGGTGTATGTCTAGATTTTCAGTCTGTTAGCATAATTAAGTCCATTCTTTACCATTTTCGGTCGGAAACTCAAACACAGCTGGTATTGTCTGTGAGCTCCCACTCCATGTCTTTGAATGAATACTCCTCAGGGGGTAAAAAATTAATCTCCTCCAAAGCTGGGAGCCGCCTCGCCTGCGACTGATGCTCCTGCTGGCTTTTTCTTAGAACCACATTGGCGGTGTCTTTATACTGATTCGTCTTCTACCATTTCTCTCAGGGACACAAACAAAATAAAACCAAACCCCACTCCAGCCGAAGGTTTTGAACGATTTGCTAAGTGGAATTCCAACACAAAGATATCTTGTTTCTCTCATTCTAGGAACTTTTGCTTATAGTCAAAACCTTTTCAAATCAGAGACCACCCACCCAGCTCACGGAACTCTATTACAGAGAGAGCTCATTCATCTGACTTCTTTAAAAAATATAGACGTGCCTATGTTGATAGGCAAACTTCCTTGGGGGATGATTTTGAACTGAAGAGAAGTATTTCAGGTTAAAAAAAAAATGAACCTCTCCATTTTAAATTCTTCCTTAAAGATGGTGTATAATCTTGGGGTTTTTAAATCCTCTCTCTAGTGTCAGTCATGCTCCGTTCTTTCCTACCTGGCTCTTTAGTGTTCTATAGTAAGACCGTGGGCACCCTTGCTGGCTGCTAGTCTTACATTTTACTTTTTAAAAGTCTATAGTCAGTTGAGGAGTGGTGGGAGGCATCCATCCCAGAGCAGTCCCTTCCGTTTGGGAAGAGTAGGAAAGAAGGGAATCCTTCCCCTGTTGGGAAGAACTGAGCAGAGTTTCATGGATTATTCCACTCCTGGAATGGCCTCCAGCCTGGTGACTTGTGTAACTGACATTTTGGACACAGGACCCGGTAAACCATACAGCCATCCCTCCCCTATTTAGAAAGGTTCCTTCCTAGTAAGTGTCCTTTCTGAAAGTCCCATGCTCCATGGAATGGTACTTGCTACATGATGTTCCAAGGAGGAACAGAAGGCAGACTCTTCCATGACGTCACGGGATGTTTGGGCTAGAAGAGACCATACAGGCGTCCGGAGAACTCACTCATTTTACAGATGAGAACACTGAGGCCTGGAGATGAGATGTAACCTGCCCATGGCCACATGGAAATTTCACTCTATGTGAGTCCTCACAGCTGTGCTAGCTGTGTATTCATACTGCCCTGCTGTTAATAAAATCAGGACACAAATCAGAAGAGAAAGGGAAAAAAAACCCTTCTACTCTCCCACTGATAACCGATTACAGTTTATCAAGTTGTTTTAATACTAAAACTGAATTGTATTCTGAAGGATTTTTAACTTTTGAAAGTTGACTTAAAAGCATGTTTTAGCCCACTATTTGACTCTTTAGCTTATAAAAAAATCACATTTACAGTTTTGTGTGCCACATAAACATGTAAGATCTGATCTGACTCGCGAAATCCTCCCTTGTTTTTGGATGAATACTTCCCAATCCTATCAGAGTACCAGGAAAAGGGAGGTAAGGGGGCCTCCTGGAGAGAATGAGTTGTAACAGATGGAAACATTTTACAATGGTTTGCAAACACCTGCTGCTCAAGAAAACATTTTTTTGTGTTAGTCTACATCTTGGTTTCACTGTCAATGGGTTTCTCAGTCTCGCTTTCCTGGGCAATCAGCTGATACGGTTTCTTCATTTCGTTCTCTTCGATGACGGAATTACCCATTTCGACGTCTCGGTTCTTCAGCTCGTGCCGTGACAAGTGCTCTACAATGCCGGCTCCAAGGGAGTCTCCCAGCACGTTAGTGGTGGTGCGGAGGCGGTCCCTGAGGTGGGGGGTGGGGGCAGAAAAAACGGGGCTCCTGTGAACATCACGTGATTTCAGCTCATATTTTGAACCAGCTGCTAAATCTATTGAGGCATCTTTTAAAATGCTGCAAACATCAACGGCAACATTACATAATAGACACGTCTGTTTGTAACAGTAGTTACTCAAAGTTGTAAGAACACATAGATGACCAAGGTTCAATTACTACAGTACCAACAGTGGGGCATGACCTCTCCCTTTCTCCTATTTAAAAGTTCTCTTTGCCTGTCTTTCCTACAATTCACCCTCCTTTATACCAGTCGTCTTCAAAGGGTGATCCAGAGACCCCTGATGGCCCCCGAGGTCAAAACTATTGTCACAACAATGCTGAGATGGTTTTGGCCCTTTTCATTCTCCTTTCCCGATGAATGCCTGGGTGGGGTTTTGCAAGAACTACAGCACAACACTAAAGGTACCACAACAGACTGAGCGCAGAAGCAGTTAGGAGACCCCGGCTGTCTTGTATTAAGCCAGACACTAAGGAGATACCAAAAATGTAAAATGGTATCGTTCTTTTCCCTAAATTTTTGGTTTGGTAAATGATGTTTTTTTTTTGCAAAAACGTTATTTATGTTAAGATGTAATGCATTTATTATTGTAAACTTTACATGAATTTAACATTTAAAACATTCTGTTTTCCTAATATGATAAGTGTTGATAGCTAAAACCCACACAGATAAAAGCTTTTTGGGTCCTCGATAATTTTTAAGTGTAAAGGGGTCCTGAGGCTAAAAGCTTTGAGAACCACAGCTCTATACTGTAGAAGTCCTCATGGCAGTTGAGTGCTGACTGGGCCCAACAGTGGGCGGAATGCCAGGCATCACTGCCCGAAATCCTTAAGCACCATGGGGAGGTGGGTGGCATTATCATCTCCATGTACAGAGGAGGAAACCAGGACAGCTGGGAACCTGCCCAACGTCACACAGGGCTGGGATGCAAACGCAGATCCAAGCGACTGTGGGACTCATGCTCTCAACTGATTACCCTCCTCCCACTTATCGTGCCTTCAGCACACCCGTCAGCTCTTCATAGTCCTTCCAGCGAAGGCAACACACAGGAGACTCCAACACCTACTGTATCCTTCTAGGCCTTCACTTTGGGCATCCTGTGGAAAGTCTTTTTTCCAAGTGAAAGGGAATTTATGAGACAAAAGATGTCAGCTAGAAGGGCGTGGGGAACATGGAAGAGGGATGGGCCCCCCGAGATTAGGGTCTGAGGGGATGGAGGGTACCTTTCTTGGAACTTTCCCCAGAGCCACAGTCAATTCTACTTAATGACGCTAGTGCTCTTCCCACTGCATGACCGCCCCTCTCCCTCCTGGGTTCAGACGGGAACATCTGCGCTGCATTACGCCATTGGAACGGGAAGCACAAGGAGGAGGGCCTGAGCCAGCGTGGGAGGCCTGTCGTTCTGCTCTGGCCACCGTGGGGATGTGTTGCGCAATTCGGAAAATGCCTTGCTGATTTATGTTGGCTTCGCAGACGGCCAGTTTCCCAATCGCTGAATGGCTTTATGGAGTGAGAAGTGTACTTGCCGGCTGTGCCCCACGGGCTGATAAGGGCGTAAGCACACTTGGCGTAGGGGCTGGGTCTCCAGATAAGGGCAGGGACTAAGCAGTGACGGCAATTTAATCACAGGCACGCTGCCCCTCTTGGTGGAGCCCTTCTGGCAGGTAGGCCAAGCTGCCTGGTGCCCTGGAGTAACAGAGGGGGCCTTGCGACAGCACGCTGGCCGGCCGTCCAAGCATACTCACAGGAACCAGTCCACGGCGATGATGAGCGTGATGTCGTCGGTGGGCAGGCCCACAGACGTCAGCACAATGACCATGGTGACCAGGCCCGCCTGAGGAATCCCAGCTGCCCCGATACTGGCAGCCGTGGCTGTGATGCTGTGAAAAGAAGTTCCAAAACATAAAACATTTGCACACCTCCCCCCAAACAGAGAGTGTGTCCTGCAGACCACGCCAGGGGCAGCAGTGTCTGCCTTGCCAAGTTAACAGAGCAGGATATGCTTTAGAAAAACTTAAGGAGACTGTAAAAAAAAAAAAAGCCACTGAGCTAACAATAATATTAACTAATATTTATCAAGGGCTTATTAGGTGCCATCAGATACGCTAAGCATGGCTTATCTCATTTGAGCCTCACAACAACCCTTAGGAAGTCGGTCCTATTATTATAGCCATTTTTAAATGAATGCATTGGTGCCAACAGACTTTTTCACATACCTGAAAATATTTAAGGTCAAAAATACTGTAGAGTTACAATAACAATTTGTTTCCTGTTAACTCGTCTATGCAAGTAGAGGATTGTAAAGATACTGAACTTGTACGGTTAATGTGGTCAGAAAAAAAATCAAATGTATTAATTCAAAAGCAAAATGATTCATGAACAAATTTCTGTACCACTATAAGTATTTTTTATGGAGGTGGTACAGACCTGACTTGTAAGGCACACAACCTTGTTTGGGACTCTGTTAAATATCTATTTGATATAGGCTGATGTGAGAAGGTGAAAATGTTTTATAAAGAGTAAAATACTACCTTGATATAAAGTGGAATTAATAAAAGTCAGTCTGTAGAAGAGACTATCGTGTTCCCTTATATTGTTGCTCTTCTATGGTACTAGAAGCTTTACCTGGTCTACGGCTGCCCAGCGTGAAGACTAGAGGCTGGAGCTTAGACTAAGTTCTGGTCAATGAGATACGGGTGAAGTGATCACGCACCTTGCAGGCTGTGTCCTCCTCCGCTTCACAGGGGCTAGGATTCGAAGGTGGTGAAAAGCTATCCGGACCATTTGGACGAGGGTGCTACCTCACGGATGATGGAATCAAAGCCTGGGTCCCTTACCCTGCATATTACACCGCATAAAACACTTACCAGCCTTGAGGGCTTTGTGGAGTAATGGAGAAAGTAAGTCACTCTTAGTGTTATTATAATGTTTTACTCTGTCACATGCAACTGAGCCTTTTATTAACTCAGGGCTTTTCAACCAGTTTGCCAAGGTATGCCCACGAATGGGTTATGGTGAGCTGCGATATTCATCTCCTAACCCCAGTGTAGCTAGACTGTGCTCAGGGCTCCCAGAACGCCCAGGCCAGTCACGTCTGGCTGTGACCAGCCTCATTTTTTTTTTATAAGCTATTATTGTTTTCTAGTAACTCAAAACATATATACAGAGTCTAACATAACTTATTTCTAGATAAACATATATGTACACACACACACACACACACTCACAGTGGGGGAACTGACAGAGATTAAAACTAGACTGAAGTGACATGAAAACCAAATGCAAGCCATAAATCTGGACTTTATCCTGGTCTAGGGGAAAAAGTTATAAAAGACATTTTTGGGGCAACTGGGGAAATTTGGATGTATACTGGATATTCTTCAAGTATTTTAAAGAATCTTACTATTGTGGTTTTATAAAAAATGATTCTTATTCTCAGGAGATGCATGTTGGACTATGTATATGTAAAATATAAAGAAATGCAAGCCATAAATCTGGACTTTATCCTGGTCTAGGGGAAAAAGTTATAAAAGACATTTTTGGGGCAACTGGGGAAATTTGGATGTATACTGGATATTCTTCAAGTATTTTAAAGAATCTTACTATTGTGGTTTTATAAAAAATGATTCTTATTCTCAGGAGACGCATGTTGGACTATGTATATGTAAAATATAAAGGCGGCAGAGAAAGAAAGAAGCAAAAATGGTAAAATGTTAACAATTCTTGGATCTTGGTAGATGTTTGTTGTAATATTATTTCAACTTTCCGTTTGTAAGATAATTTTTATAATAAAGAGTTGTAAAAAAAATCTGACTTATTTTGATATCCAAAATAAATTGCTAATAATTATTAGAACACACACAATGAACAGTAGAGTCTGATCTGGCTTGTGAGGCTTAACGTCTCCCTTACACTTACTTATTGGTCTGTTGTGCAGAACGGACACTCAGTAAGCCAAAACAGGGCGTTATAATCACATATACACATGCATATGCGTGGGCTATCTCCAGAAGAACATAAAAGAAATTAGCAAGCAACAGTGGCTGCCTCTGGAGAAGGAAATTGAAAAATCAGGGGAAGGTATGGAAAGGAACATTACCTTTCACTAGACACCTCAAATATAATAGTTAAAAAAGCAGTCCATAGAAATAAAATTCTCAACCTGTTTGTCAATGGGGTCTCTCACCTATTTTATACTGCCTAAAAATTAACCCAAGAGAAAATGCTAATCCAGTTTTTCAAGTGTATTTTAGTTTTTTAATACTGGCAATAAAAGCCAACATATTTTAATGCCTTTTAAAACTGAAGAATAATCTAACATTTTTAAAAAAGAAATATCCATACTATGTATTCTGTAGATTTTAAAAGAGCTAGATGTTTTATCGACGGTACACTGATAAATCAATCCAGGGACAAGCAGTATGCATGGCATGATTCTATTAATTATACAAAGAGTGTATGTGTGTCTAGGTGTAGGAAAAGGTCTTTATACCGCAAACATTAATAGTGGTGACCTACAGAAAGATGGGGGGTGATGGTGGCAGGAAAGTTCCATTTTTTTGACTTCTACATTTCTGTTTTAGTATATGTGCTGCCGAAGCGAGCACAACTTCTACATTTCTGTATCATTAGAACTTCATTATTAATAAATGTGTACATCTGTACTTTTTTAAAAAAATGAATAAAAATATCTAAATATCAAAAGTAAATCTACTGCCACAAACCCCAACCTCCTGTTTATGTTCGATCCCCTTTCCAACCAGTTTCTTCATCCAATCCTGATCATCTTCTCATCATTTAAAGGCATTCTTAAGAAAATGCTGTGTAGAATTTTCCTCATACCTGATTGTAATGATCTGTCCAAAGTTCAGCTCGAAGTTGTTAACTTGAGCGATGAAAATGGCAGCCAAAGCCTCATAGAGGGCGGTCCCATCCATGTTGATGGTGGCCCCCACTGGGAGCACGAATCTGGTGACACGTTTGTCCACACCGTTGTTCTCTTCCAAGCACTTGAAGGTGATGGGTAGGGTAGCAGAACTGAGAATGGTAAAAAAAAAAAAAAAGGGGGCGTGTCAGCTGACCCTCCAGATCTTTTAGACCACGACTGTATGTTTGGTATTTTGGACAGAGTTCCTTCCTCTCCCATGCCCTAATTTAAAGGGAACTAAGTCAGCACTTGTAGAAATAGGGGAACAGGGTTAGAACAGTGTGGGTTGCCTCCCTGGGTTATGTGGCAGCTCTCCCACTCCTGGGTTCTTCTGTGAGGCATACTTGTGATTATTCCCCTCTCCCCACACCTGTGCTGAGTGACTGCCATCTTTCCCTCAGGCACAGGTCAGCTGGAAGAGAGAGAGGACGGTGGGCAGGAAAGGAATAGCTGATTTCCATATGTCTCCCCAAAGGGTATACAGCCAACCATTCCCTGAATCCCAACTAGGTCTGATTAGCACCTGCGTGAAAATGCCAATTCATATACCCGGAAGTTTAAAACCCAGAACCGCCCCCCCACCCCACCGCCACCACTACCAGGATTCTGGATCAAAGTTAAGTTTGAGATACATATTCTGATAGGAGTGAAGACACACATACGTACGCACCTGGAGGAGGTTCCGAGAGCCGTGATGAGTGCTTGCAGCAACCCTCCGATAAAAACCCAAGGGTTCTTCCGCGTTACCAGGAAGTAGAGGAGGGGCAAGACAATGACGGCGTGAATGAGCAGGCCGACGATGACAGTCACCGTGTACATGGCAAGCTGCCCCCCAATCACTCCCATGTCTTCCATCTCAACAATTTTCCCTGCAATCAGGAAGAGGATGCCCAGAGGGGCGTACCTATGCAGAAGCAACACAGGCACGGTTGGAAGTCTGGTTTCTGACGAGCTAACCAGCTATTCCACAGAAACGACCAAGTGACAAGAAAACGCGACAGAGAGCTGATAGCTGAACTTTCTGTGCCCAGGATACTATGAGAAATTGCAGAAATCGTTAAGGTTTTTTTTTTTTTAAATATAAATAACGCATAATAAGGCCTTCCGCTCACTCAGAATTTCTCTAGGTCACAATTTTTTTTTTCTTTTCTCCTGAGCCTATGAAAAAAAGACAGGTACAGAGGTTTTTAAACTCACTTCTTTTTTCTAGATCACTCTCCTTTCACCCCACCTGGGTTACTTTTGCGGTCCTCAGATGGCACCCAACTCCCCCTGCCTTCTGTTCTCCTTCTAAGTACTCTGAACAGCCAGAATCCACTGACCCAATATCCAGACTTTTGGGAGCATTTCCCACATCAGAGCCCGATTTCCAAGTTAAAGCAAGATGCACACAATACCATTTCAGTGTTTTAGATTTGCAATCATCTCTCTTAAAAGTCTTTCTTTTCCCACGTAACACGCCACTTACAATATTACTTAGTATTGGTCCTCAAATCAACTCTTAAATTTACTCTGAGAGTAAGTTTTATGCTATAGTGGGAATGGAAAACTAGTACCATTTGCCGCAGACTGAAGGCAACTATATAATAAATGCAAAGCTAAAATTAATAATGTGCATGTATGTATTACCACGATCAGGTTATAGGTGTTCTAATTAAGTAATTATCACCCACAGGCTGCTACTGGTATTTGTCATCTTCCCCCTGCAGACCGGCAAGAAGAAACAACTGAGACACAAAATAACTTGTACGTAGAACCACCTTTGTTGCATAAAGGTCCCTCTGCCCCACTTTCAACTTCCTTTGTCTGATGGGCACAGTAAACTGCAACCAAACTCACGTTACCAAAAACAGAGGGGCCAATCACCCTTGAGAAGGGTCTGCTGGGAACTGTGGAGGTCTTATTTCAAGTTGAAAATACAATGCTTCTTTTAAAAGTCCTTTCAAAACACAGGCCAGGAAATTATAAGAGTACCTGTTTTCAGAAAAGTAATAACTCAATGTTGAACGTGCAGGCGAATGTACAGCTTGAAAAGCTACATGTGAGGTTCGTTCAGCAGCCTTGAATGGGTTTCTTTCATGAAAGAGGTGAAAGGTGGAGGCATTTTAATAATATGAAGATAAATGTCCACTTTCAGCTCTGCCAGGATTTCAAAGGAGGGGCCCCAGGATTTCAACCGAGGGCTCCTGTGGAGATCACATTCTGATCAGCCTTCGTGCCCAAGTTCATATCCACCTCGTACAAGCTCCTGAAAAATGGATTTCTCTGGGCCTTGGTGGCCATAAAGACAAAGGGTATTTTTAATCATGTTGGTGAGTACTTTTCTTAGAAATGGATGCCTTCCTCCTACCAGTGCCAAGAAGGGAGTCTGGATTAGAAAAAAAGGATAAAGGGAAAGCAACCCCCACATGAGGCCTAAACCAATCAAAGGGTTCTCTCCCAGCTGGGGAGAATTTACTTTCCAAGGTCAATGTTCCTCTGCGGATTTAGTCTTTTCCTTTGTGTCCTACTCTCAACTTTACTTGAAGGAAGTTTTATTATGAATTGTGGATTGGCATTCTCTAACACTTCCCATGAGTCCTTTGGGCAGGCAGCAGGACTGCCATGATTTTACATTTCTTTCCAAGAGCTAAAAATGGAGGAGAGGAGATCTCACTTTTTCTGACAGTCAAGGGGCCTCTACGTGTGCTTTGCCCTCTACTGTGAATGCTCTTCTCTTGGCACACTGTGTGGCTAGTTTCTCTGAGTCATTCAGATCTTAGCAAAAAAGTCACCTCCTCAGAGGCCAAAATCCAAGGCAAATTTTGTGCTTCCTCCCCAGTCACTTTTTATCACATCACATAAAATAAAATCTGCTGTTTTACTTTTTCACAGTACTTGTTACTAAAGCATTCGGTTGATTTGTCTATTTTTCTATATCCCTTAAAAGACTGTAAGTTCTGGGACATCCTTGTCTGTTTTCTTCACTGCTATGTTCAGAGTGTGTGGCACTGTATGCTTGGTATATAGTAGACAATAAATAAATATATACTGAACGAATAACTAAATAGATATAAAATGAAGGAACGAGGAATGGCATCCCACTAGCCCTGGAGTAAAGAAGTAGACACCTTTCAAAAACGAGAAAGCAAACTTGTTAAGAGTGGCTTACAGACAGGATCCAAGGCCACTACAGGCCCCGACAATCACTAGATTTCTTGTGCTTACCCCAGTGAGATTGTTGCAACTGGCTATCCTGCCTGGCGGCATCTTCCTCAGCATAGAACCCATGCTGATGGCAATGAGCACCTGTAGACAGCGTATACAGCAAATGGAAATACGTACCACATTATCACTGCTACCAATCTCATGATGGCTTCATTAAGAGAATCAAAGAACTCTCTCAGGGCTTGCCCCTGCTCTTTCATGTTGCCAATCACAAATCCAAAGCACATGGAGAAGACAACCAGTCCCAGGGCATTGACCCCATTCACAGACCCTGGAACCGGGACCAACTCCTCTCTGATCCTTGTAAGAGTCTCCATGGCCTCTGACACATTGTTTATCACGGCACCCACGAGCGTTTCATTGGACTGGATGGGCACTTTAAAGCTTCTCTTCTCATAGTTGGTTTTAAACTTAAAAAAGAAAAGGCACAACAGGGGTTAGAGGTGATTTTTCTTTTTACTTTCTTATTCTCCAAATTTTCTCTAATGATATACGTTACCTCGCATTTGGAGACTACGGCTATAGAAGGTATCTCGCATCTGACCTGTGACAAACCTCTACTACTTCCTCAGCACGGACACACACCCCCAATGCAAGACAATCGTAACAGGAAAGAGGTATCTGGTTGAAGAGTCTGGACTAGACATATACATGTGTTTTTGCCTTCTTCTGAAACCCTAAAAAAATAGCCAAAATGGGCTTTAAAAAAACCCGTAAATCCAAATATTCACATCGTCCCTTTACTATCTATAGGATCATGCTATGGGATCATGAACAAATCTCCAATCATCATTTTGGTCTTACTTACATCTGTGAAACAGAAATAACCACAGTGGTTCTATCTCACAGGGCTGTTGATCAAATTAAGCAGAATATATGAGAATGCCTTGTAAGTTTTAAAGTACGACACTAAGGTTGGCTAATGGGGCTCAGTAACAAAGCCCTTTGGGGACCAGACTTAGTTGGAGATTTCAGCGAACATTAAAAATTTAAAAATCCCCTATGCACCTCTACGTTTATAGCAGCATTATCTACAGCAGCCAAATTATGGAAGCAGCCAAGTGTCCATCAATAGGTGAGTGCATGAAGAAGATGTGGTGTATACATTTACCACATGGACTATTATTCAGCCATAAAAAGAATGAAATCTTGCCATTTGCAACAACATGGATGGATTGAGAGAGTGTAATGCTGAGCGAAGTCAGTCAGAGAAAGACAGATACTTAAGAAACAAAAACCAAAAAAAGAGACAGACAAACCAAGAAACAGACTCTTAGCTATAGAGAACAAACCGATGGTTATCAGAGGAGGGGGTGCAGGGGATAGGAGAGGGGGGCTATAGGTGATGGGAATTAAAGAGTACACTTATCGTGATGAGTACTGAATAATGTATAGAACTGTTGAACCACTCTATGGTATACCTGAAATTAACATAACACTGTATGTTAACTATACTAGAATTGTAGAATTAAAACAAAACTTAGTGAAATTAAAAAAAAATTTAAAAATCCCAAAACAACCGTCTTCAAGGCATTTCTGATAGAATCAACGCATTTCTGATACTATCAATAGATGCTTGATTAATAGCTGAGGGTGACAACCCAATTCTCAAGTCTATAAAGGAATTTCTCTTCCTACTCAAGTTAGTCTTTTCCCAACAGCTTCTGCATAGATGGGCCAGACAGAAGATGCAGAGTCGATGATTGTGACCGTATAAAACAATCAAGCCCATCCATCTATCTATGATTTTAATGAGAGTAGAATCCCCAACCTTTATGTTGACGGTAGTAAAGGATCAGAGAGTAATGATGTACGGATGTTGACTGGGTCTACAGTCCAGGGGAAGAACACACAGCTGTACATGAAGTGCTGGGCCATTTCTCTACCAAGAGCGAATGGGAGGGGCCCCTGGGTGGCACAGCGGTTAAGCGTCTGCCTTCGGCTCAGGGCGTGATCCCGGCGTTACGGAATCGAGCCCCACATCAGGCTCCTCCGCTATGAGCCTGCTTCTTCCTCTCCCACTCCCCCTGCTTGTGTTCCCTCTCTCGCTGGCTGTCTCTATCTCTGTCGAATAAATAAATAAAATATTTAAAAAAAAAAAAAAAAGAGTGAATGGGAGACTTTTTTGTCCAGTGGGGAACCACTACTCTCCAACAAGGACATAGCCAGCTGTCAATACTATGGACACATCCCTGAACAATCATTGATACTGCTGGTAATTCTAAGTAACAAAGAAACTGGCCCGTTTTAGTCTCCTGTTCCAGGCAACTCTCAAATCTCTATTTCATTGGGATGCTTATGCATTTTATGGACTGTCTAGGTAGATTTCCTATCCTGATTAGCCTTTCCTATGGCTCCAACNCTTTCCCCTCAGACACAGTTTGTAGCGTACAGAAATTGCAACCTCATTTGCATTCTGGTCTAAGACAAATAGATCTGGGAAGATACATTTGCTTCCCTTTCAAAATCTTGTAAATGCAATCCAAAACCAAATACAATTAATCTGCTCGAGTCAGCACTTTTCCTAGTGCTGCTAGAAATCAGCACTTTTGATGTTGCCCAGTGCCAGCTAACTAACTAGAATAGTCAGCCCCATGGTGCTGGGGTTGGCTGGTTGGATTGAAAGGGGTTTATTATTTATGGTTATTGCAGGTTTTGAATAAAGAAAATTTGATTTTGGCTTCTTAGACTCTCTTTTTTTAAAAGAAAGGATTCTGTTTGAATTTTGCAGTGTGTGCATTCATTACCTATTAAAAATAGTCAATAAAAATTTTAAAAAGGGGGGAGGGAACCAAAGCATGACTTGAATGTATAAAAGTCCTCCATAAAGTAGGGGTTTTCTTTTTTTGCTTTAGAGATCCTAAGGAGAAGGGTTAGGGGATTACAACTAGGATGAAGTGACACCACCTGGAGAAATGCTGGGGAACTATTACTTAACCCAGAATGTCTAATTGTTTTCCTTTTAATATTTTGGGCAACAAAGCTTTTTTATTCAGGTGAAGTTACAACGAACTTTACCCCCAACAGTAAAATGTATTTGTATCCGTAACACTGAGAGCAGAGAATCGAGTAGATATGGGCTAAAAGGAACTGGACCTCACTATAGCTTCCAGGCGGGTGTCTCTTCCCTCTCCAGGAAGCAGAATGCAGGAGCAGGAAGAGGGCAGAATTTGCAGTCAACGTGATGAATTTGAATTCTGGATCTACCATTTATTACTTGTGAGATCTTGTGCCTTTTAAATAATCCTTCTGAATTAGCATAGATGAGTTGCCTCATCAATGAAATGAAGACAATGATACCCATTCCATTCATGTGAGGACCAAATACAACATTAGTGCTTGGCACATTGCAGGCATTCAAGAAATGATACGGTTCCTCCTTTAGAATCTATAAGGCCCTTAGTAGACTTCTAAAAAACAACCCATTGGTTTTTAAAATTAAACCCAGAAACTTGAATAATCTCCCTAATCTTTAAAGCAAGTTGTAGATGTGTTTATACTGGAATTTGTTTGCTTGGTGGGCTTTCATTTGTGGAATGTGGGGGCATAGAGAGGGAGGGAGTGTTCTGATTGGCCTTCTTAATAATTAACAGAGACTTAATCAGTTATTTGTATGCAAGATTTAGAGTATCTGGCAACTAGTAAGCCTTCAATACAAGGTAAGACCTCCCCACCCCTTGCAAATTCCCCAGAAAACCCGAGTGCTTTCTATCTGGTTGGCAAGAGTGTTCTTACTGTGGAGAAACGGAAAAAATAAAATAAAATAAACAAGAGGGTCCCAACTGTGTGGTATGCCAAAGAGGAATTTCAAAAGTGAATTAGTGGCTATAGAGTGTTTACCTGTTTAAAGCAGGCTTCCACCAGATTTGGAGGGAACATATTCCTGCAAAGAAAATAATGGTCATTTAAAAAATGTCTCGAATAGTAAGTTTGCTTCTTAAATACTTTTTCATTGGGTCTAAGGTAAAGATGTATTGAACTAAGCAGCAAATGGATAAAAAGAAAGGTTTTGGTGGCTTTTATGACTTGAAGTGGGACATACTGTCATCCCTATGTGGGGCCCATGTAGTTCGTATTTTTCAGGGAAGTCTCAAATTCAACTCATCTGTCCTTTTGTCAAACAATGGGATTTTTAAATTTGGTAATTATCTCATCAAATCCTGCTCCCAGGAAGAACCAAAGTGAGAACGGAAACACCTTTGGTTATAAACATTCTGGTTAACTGAGGTATTATTTAATAGCAGCCATTTTGATTTTATGCCATGTGTCCAGGGACCAAATGTTCTGAATCAAATGTCATGGTCAGACTGTGGCATTTTGTTCCCCACAAAGTCCTTCCAAAGGCCAGCTGGGGGATGGCATACTGACCCTGAATTGCTGGCGCTTTTGAGGCTTTTTGGTGACCAATGGGGAGACGGCTCACGAAATTTAAACTTGTGGTCCATGTGGCAAGGCTTGTCACTTTCTCAGAGCAGTGTTTGAGTTCATGGTGGAGTTCAAGGGGCCATAATCTACCTGGGGAGTCTCTAACCGGCTGCATGAACTTGGCCAAGTCACTACACCCATTTAGATCTCTGCTGATTTATCTGTTAAAGAGGAGATTGGAATAAACTATCCTTAGGGCTCCAAGGTTGAAGACTGTGGGACGAGGAGACATGGCCCAGGAACTTGCAAAGCCTGAGATTCTAGCAGTTGTGTGCTATCAAAGTCATGTTTTAAGGTCATCAACTCTTGTCCCTTTCTTCTTACTGCCTAGACAATCCTGTTTCCTTTTCCTTCCTATCTATGCTCTGTGGATCTGTTTATATAAATCTTGAGAGAAATGTGAGTTCAGGAGATTTCAGGAAAAATGCTTGAGCCAAGTGACTGGTGGGGATAGGCTACTCATACACCTACCACTGGGGCAAGGAGAGGCAGAAACACACAGCACTCCGATGGATCAACCAGACTTGGAATGACAAGATCCCAGTTCTTCAAACAAGGAGTGGAAATTATACAGAAGAGAATATAATAAAATACTCCTAACCTAACCTACCTGATGGTAAAGCTCATGGAAAAAATGGTGAAAAGCTGTAATTAATTTTATGAACTACATAAAATCATAGCATCAGGTGACAAGTTGATATGAAATAATGTTATAGGGTGGCTTCTTGGCTTCTTACCTTCAGATAATTGTGATTAATTCCCTACAAAGGGCTTTCAAGAAGAGGCTCTAAGGGGCTGGGTTGTGCTTATATACAGATGGGACAAAGTCATTCATGGTAGAAACAGAAGTGCTGCTGAAGGGAGCCTTTGTTGCTCAAATCTCTCTTGAATCTACCTGTCAAAGACCCATCCCTTGAGATGGCATGTGGTATCAAGTCCCTAGGAGGAGTTTCTTTCAGATGATCAGCGAGGGACCCTTTAGAGTAGGCATCTAGGATTGGCCAACAAGTCACTCTGTAAGGAAGTCGTACAGAAAGGAGGAGAGCGCTTGGTTTCGGGAGGACAGGCTGAGAAGGCTACATGGTGGAGGAATGCTGAGCAGGTGAGAAATCTAGAGGCTTGTGCTGGGGTACCTTTCATTTGCCCTTCTAGATCCACTCTCCATCCTGCTCTGTGCCCTAGAAGGCTGACCCCTCAGGTTGTAGCATGTGGGCTCTCTTGCCTTCTGGCTTCCTTTTTGGGTTTGTGCAGTGGGATGTGCTGACAGATCACAGGGTAGGAGGAGAGAGAAGTGGACGGATATATTCTTCAGCTCTCTGACAGGTTGGCAGCAGCTCCCTCCATCCTAATTAGCACTCCTGTTCTTATCATAGGGCCCTTTTCCAAGACCACAGCTCTTCCCACATCCCTTCCTTTGCCCCTCAGAGCTGGGGTTGATAACAAAACAGCTTCCTGTCGCTGGTAGCGCCTCGCCATCCCTTGTAAGTTCCTTAACCCTGCCTGTACCTTTCTGAGCCCCTTTCACTGATCCTTTTGAATATGCACTATGCTTCCTGCCAGGATCTGACTGATGCAAGGGCAGGTGTGGAGAGAGAGCAAGCAGGAAGGTGCGAGGATCAAACACTGGTTTACTTCACTGTTCTGTGTGAGATGACTCTACCATCAAGTCTGTTTCAAGTACTGGGTAAGACTCATTTGCAATCGGTGTATGGTTTGTACACAGAACAATGCTAAAGAAGCCATCCTTTAATCTTTCATTGCTGGTCTGCCAAATCCTTTCTTCATGAATAGTATAAAAGGAAGACCTTAGAACAGGTATGACCAGATGACCCTTAAAGTCCTTTCTGGACAGAAACTGTTGTGCAGAACAGATGATGATACAGATGACAAATTCTACATTAGAAGAGTCCCACCAACAGGCTATAGTTGAGTAAAAACTAGCCTCCAACAGCAAGGCAGTAGGGTAAAGACTTATTAACATTCCAAGGTAAGCTGCACAGCTGAGAGGAGAACTGAGTGATCAGATTCTGAACCCTAAAAGCAAGACACTCAAAATCTGTATCCCCTCTCTGCTCCTCACCTCTTTCCCATTAGATCAGAAAATAAAACCTTTAATTCTGTTAGGCAGAAGTAAAGATGTGACTTTCATTACAAGCCTAGCGAGGTTGGTTCCGTTAGACACCTGTTCTGCAGTCTGACTAGCTCCCCAAAAAGAAGGGCTGCAGTGGTCAAAACACACCCAAAGGGGCGGGCTTGCAAGGACGTACCTGATCAAATCCAGGAAGGCGTCTGCAGCTGTCACTTGTACAATTTTGCCTTCTCTGTGCATGTTTTCCTTTGTGCCCTTCCCGGGATGGATGATGATGACAATGATTATGCCAATCACCACGGCAATGATGGTCGTAGTCATGTAATAGACTACGGCTCGCATTCCCATCTTCCCTGATGCCTTACTATCTAGGGCCGCCATTCCTGGTGAAGGCAAACAGAAGGAGATTTTCAGGAAGTCAGTCCAGAGAATTCTCCAGAGGAAGGTAACGGGGACAGTAATTCCTTCTACACCCCCTTACCCTCATTCCACCCAGCAATGGGATCTTACACAAGTTATGAGAACCTGGCATCAGATTTCATCAGGGCATCATAAAAGGTGAAGGAAAAAAGCCAAAGAACGGCCAGTCATCAGCTGTGTCAGCAAACACCTGATCACCCGTTTCCTGTCTCAAGAGCTGATTTCACATGGCTCTCTACTGATTTAAAAGGGCAATCAAATTCTTTCCCAGGTGATTACTGGTTGGGGAAGCTATGCGTGTAAATAGTGAGTAGTGTGTGTGTCTCTGTAGATGAAGAAATACTCAAAAAAATTTCTGGCAGTATAACCTGAGCATATCTCAAGTCACTGTGGTGACTCACACAGATAAACTGGCATTAAATTCTTTTAAAAGACTTATTATTTTATATGTGTACTTGGGAGTCTTTTTTTTTTTATGTTTTTATGCAAAATATAAGCCATTATTCTGATCACCTAACAATTTATTGTCAATTTGCAGTTAAATTAGACATTGGGTTATAAAACCAAAGTTCTCAAATAGTTTCTCGGTGGTTTTCTCATCTCATCAAAATTTTAAAAAAATTCTCTTTTTTGGTGGGGTTCTTCTCCTGTTTCCACCTTCTCCCCTGGGCATGGAGTACCTCATCCCATGTTAAACATCTTCGCCCCCTCGTTTTCAGGACATCTGCAAAGTCTACCTCAGGTGAGGTGTTATCCTAGATAAAAAAGGAGGTGTGACTTTCAAGATTTCCCTTCCTGCTCTAGCAAACTGAAAAGATCTTAGTGTCTCTTGGGATGGTAAAAAATTGGAAATGACACAAAGCCCTCAAAAGATTAGATTATAATAATATGGGCTCTTCTGTTTCATTAGCTATTTCTTCACTTTTCTTCTTTCTTTCCCCTCCCTAATCTCATGAAAACACGAAAATCCAATTATAGTATAATCCAATCATAACAAATGGGACTATTCTCTTTACTATTTAAAATTGCATTTTTATAAATGTATTAAAAGGTTATACTGTACTCCAATGATCAGTATCAGATTCTAATAGAGATTTAATCTTAGGTAGTGACCCTGTTCATACCAACATATTTAGAGTAAGGTAAAGTATTGAAAAAAATAGTATCCATGACTGGGCTGAGTTTGCCCCAAAATGTGATATAATGGTAATTCCCATGAGAACTGAAGCCAGGGCTTTCAGTTTATCATTTCATTTGTATTTGAATATCATTTATAATTTTCATAATAAGCACTTACTTATACCTGATATGTTCTTACTTTTAACAACCCATAATGCAGATTAAAAAACACTTAAGTGACTGTCTAAGGTCTTAGTCAACACCAAGTAAAACGGAGTGGGAACTTAACTTTGCTCTTATGTCACTAATTTTCATATACTTTCTGCTCCTGAGGAGACAGCTGCAGCTCCCACAAACAAGGAGACCAATTTGGCTTTAATGCATGAACTTAGCTTCTCTTACCCTTGCCCTGGGTTTCCATTTACTGGGATGGAGCCACTTCAATACTTTGTCAACCTTAAAAATGGGCTAATCTGTTTTCAGTCCAATGTCCCCTCCCCCCATTTTCATCCTCAGGTCTGAATCACATCTCAAATATCTTGGCTTCCCGTGCTTGCAATAATTTCTCAGAAGGGGCCCACTCTCTTTCCCATTATTGCCTGAGCTTGTCACCACTGAAGCCTGAAATTCCTCGGCGGCGAGTGGTGTGGGCACAATAGGCCGGATATCTCTGCTAGGGGGTACCAGGCAGCAGTATTTTCTTCCTCCGAGATGCTTTCTTTCCCTCTCGCCTTCTATTCTGTGGTGCTGTTCCGTTCTCACGCCAACTCTTCTCTGACGCTCCTGCCCACTACTCCCGACCTATAGCTATTCAGAGAGAGCGCTAAGTGGTCACGGCAGAGCACTGGAAACCAAAGTGGCAAACAAAGGAGGAGGCTTAAATCTCCCTCCCTCCCACTGCAGGGCTAGGGATGGGGGGAGTTATCCCAGAGTCCACAGCTATACGGCTATCAATGGGAAGAAACGAAGATTCTTATTTATAGGATTTTTTTTTAATTTAAAAAATGAAAACCAATATGAGAGTGTTTTCTCCATACTTTTGAATTCTGAAATAGCTGAAGACAACCACCAAGCCATGTTTTCAGCAGTGAGCCCAGAAGGAGAAGCGACAGTCAAACGAGAGGCTCACCAACCTCTACATATTGACCCTTTTCATTTGCTAGAGAACAGAGCAACAGCTGCTGTGATTTCAGCCAAGGAAGGAGGGGTGTGTGGGGTAGGGCAGAAGAGCTTCATGAACCAATTCTCCAAGTAGGTCCTTTCCCGAGAGGGGGCCCTGGTGTCCCACACAGGCTGCTTGCCTCTCTCTGCCCCTGGTCCTCCACCCCTCTTCACCACCTGCCAACTCTGACCACTCCCCTTTTCTCTGACACGGGCTCTTAAAACTAAAGGTACCACCATGAACAAGGTGTCGTGAGCACAAGAGCAGGATGGATGTGGACAATCTGCCAGACACAGGGCCTGAAAGAGAATGGTCCTGATACCGGTGGAACCAGGAAAATGGAGGATAAGCTCCGGAAGACAAAACCTAATGTGAGCGGTGTCTCTCTTCCTCTCTCTTACTCAAACCCAGTGACCATCTCTGATCCCCAGCCTCATGAAATCCAAGACAAAGCTCTACACCAGAGACTACACACAAATGTTCGAGGGTCTGGGGGCAAGGGAAAGTACTAAATCACTTTGTAGAAAAGGGAACTTTGGCAGGAAGTGCCCTAAATGTTTGGGAAGGGAAAATTTTAATTGAGTCTTGTCACTTCAAAATACGTGGAAGAAAAGGAAGAAAAGAGCACCAGGGCAAGGCAGACAGGAGGTCACTTGGGTGTGTAGGTACTGACGGGAGTGTGTTACAACTATGCGTTTGTCTAAACATACATTTGAGAAACACATTCCAGAGCAAGTAGTAAAGATAAGGATCTCAGCTGGTCTCCTTTTCTTCATTTGATCTGGGTTTAGCCAAACCAGACCCATTCAAGACATCTTGACATCTTTATTACGAAAACAATCTGCCATCAGAACTGAGACCCTCTTGAAACCCAAGAAATACTATATTGCACAACTGCTACAAGTACCGTGACTGGTCTTCCAATTATGATGACGTGTTTGTTCTCTTTATAGGCTTTCTATATTTTGAGTTAACTTGTGTGCTAGTTCCCTAACTCACTCGCAAAATCCCACCCCCAACCAATGGCACATGTTCATCTAATTTCATCACAACTGGAGGTTGTAGATGTCACTGATATCATTTTAAAGGTGAAGATACCCAAGATAGAGAAGTAAAATACGTTATCCAATGTTGCACAGCTAGCGAACGGCAGTGGCAGAATTCCAAACCGCACCGCCAAGGGATCGCCCTTTCCCCTACACCTCTCTTTTAATGGATGGGCTGGAGGAAAATTCCATGGCGGTAGGTAACTGGAAAACTCTAGCACATTACTCAGCATTCCCTACCTTCAGCGGAAGTGCGTTACACTGGTCACCAGAAGGACTAGCTAGAGTACTGATCGGTTAGTACGGATCTCTCATCATTTCCAGAGAAACAGCCACGAGCATGTTCTAATGGAGAGTGGAGGCTCACGGATACTTGCTGGCTGTGGGTACAGGAATCTCATTTTCCTTTCTAAAAACCAACCCATCAAGAACCAGTCATCAAGAAAGCAATCCATCGATCATTTCTGCAAACCTATTACATGTTCACTGATGAGTTAAGCATCTAAAAGGGAGTAAACAGACATTTTTTAGAATGTAAAAGATTAAGACTTTGCTTCAGAAACCTGGTATTTTAGGCAGCAGTCACTTTGAAGAGAGGAAGGAAGAGAAGAGAGTTTCTTAATGCAAATAGGTAAATATGCATTTACTTCTTTATTTATAAAAGGAGTCTTTTGGTAATTAACAAATATGCACCACATTCGTGGGCTTTTGCACGGATGGAGTAGGGAGAGAGGGTCTCATAAATACGTACGCGGAACTCTGTAAGTCTGTATTGTAAGTCAGATCTCTTTTGGTATAATATTTCGTATGACTTCTTGGATAAATGAAATATGTATTCAGCCGAGTTTAGAAGGATAATATATAAATAATGTCAAGTTCTCAACGCTCTATTATTTGCATGGATTTTATTCACCCATCTGCTAAAACTCCATGTCTTATCCATTCATGTGTCTTACTTTACTTTCCCCAATAATTCCTGTCTCTGGTTTTGAAAAAAAATTTAAGGAAGAAGCCTTCTGTGATGAATTGTCTCTCTACTCATTCTCATGGTGTTTCATTGTTCTTCCAGGAACTGGACCAGGCCCAGAAAGAACAGAAAAGGGGGGATGGCAACTGCTGACTCAAGAATGTTGTCTGTTTCGGTTTTTGTTTTACTTTAGAGGCACTCCTTTTCCACAATGGGCTCAAATACTCATGTAATGAAAGCCGCCTGTTCTCCATCCTCCTAGAGTTTCAAGATGGGCAAACTTACAACAAGGAAATCGAGGATGAGCTCCAGCCTATACCATATTCATTTGACTATAAGGTGATGATTTTTTTTTAAGTAAAGTTAAATTCAAAAAATACAATGTACTTCCTGTTTACAGATTGAAAAATGAGCTCTTGTGTCCTAAAGCAACTGCCCACTGCTGGAGCAAGGGCACACTGGAACCCTCAAAATCGTTCTAAAACTATATTATGTTTTTCTTCACTAAAATATTTTCTTCTTGTCCCTTTATAGACTAGATTGTAAAAAAAGTGAAGGTCTATGATTCTATGGGTTCTGTTAGGTTGGAAACGGTTGCTAATGATTGTATCACAATTTTGAATCACAATTAGAAGCAGGATATAGCCTCAGAACTTAATCTAAAAGACAATAGTTCAGACTAAAGGCCAACCTCACGCACTTTTGGAAGCATATTCTTTTTTCTCTTTTCCTTTTTCTTTTTTTTTTTAAATTATAGCTCAGCGATTAAGAGTTTAGGCTCTGAGGTTAAGAATACCTGGATTCCACTTCTGGCTCTGGTACCATATGACCTCTGTAAGCCTCTGTTTCCTCATCTGTAGTATGGGCGTAATGACGGCTCCTTCACTGGCTTTTCACTGGCATTAATGGGACTTCCATTCAGAAAGCACTTCGCATCGGGGCACCTGGGTGCCTCAGCCCTTAAGCATCTGCCTTCGGCTCAGGTCATGATCCCAGGGTCTTGGGATCGAGACCCACACTGGGCTCCCTGCTCGGCGGGAAGCCTGCTTCTCCCTCTCACACTCCCCTTGCTTATGTTCCCTCTCTTGCTGTCTCTTTCAGATAAATAAATAAAATCTTAAAAAAAAAAAAAAGCAGCACTTTGCATAGTGCTTGGCACATAGTAAGGACTCAACAAATGGTAGCTGTTATTAAGTAAGCAGAAAAGTAATAAACAAGCTATTCACTAAGTATTATTTGCCTTCTCTAAGCCTCCACTTCATCTAGGCAAGAAGCTAGTAATATTTATACTGCAAGCTTAGGGAAAACTTACACAAAGAATCTAGATAAAGCAGGTTCTTGATAAATGCTAGTTACCATCACTGTATGTGTCTCCCTCTACTAGACGTTTAGTTCCAAGAGAGCAGAACCACATGTTTTAGTCACTAATGTAGCCTCAGTGGCTAGAACGGCGCCTGCGCAGGAAGGCCCCCAATAAATACTGGTTCAACGGTCATTCTTATCACCATCGTCGTTGTTATCCTGGGGAGAGGCCACACACACTTTTTTTTTTTAAACATTTAGGTGAGGTTACTGTGAATTACAAGTACTAAAGTTGCTTTTGTTGAAAATACTCTGAAATTCGGATTCACCAATTTTAGTTGCTCTTCCCCCAGTTACACCAAAATAGTGAGGTTCATTCTATCTTGAAGAATGAGAGACAGCTCTGGTGGGTAAGAGTGACTCGGCATCACCTGGAGCTTCATTTCCACAGCTGGGATGGGGGGGGGGGTGTCACTCATAGCAAGCTGCCCTCGGGATGGTCAGGAAGGCAGAGGGCTGGCCCGCCTCCACTACTCACCACCGGGAGCACCCTCCCTCTTTCTCTTCCTTCTCTCTCTCCCACTCCTGTGTTATCTTCCCTCTTCCACCACCATGATGCCCTCCCGCAGGTGAGCCTATGTAAGTAACCGCTGAAGTCCTTTTCCCATTGATGAAAGAGAACAGAACAGAAAATACTGAAGGGGTATCCCCTGTGGTAAAGGTAAGTATTATTTTGTGAAACTTTTTTCAGCTGTGTGTATGTATTGTGTGTGATGGGTCACAATGTAAACTATATTTGTGGGTGTGGGGTTTTTTTCCTTTTTTTGGAGGGGGCACCCAGATATGAATACATTTGTAGGTTCTAGTAAAAAAAAAAAAAAGTAGTTTGCAAACACTGGTAGATACCACATTCAGTTAAAGTAGAGGCTTTAAAAAGGAACCATGAGCTGTGGTCTCTCCTTCCTGTCGTCCTTGCTTGCTATGACTTCGGGCTGCCCACAGCACCCAAGAATTTATTTCACCTAGCCAGTGGAGACCAAGGAAGTACGGATGCCGATGTCTAGTAACTGGTCAGTTGAGTTGAACAGAAATTCTGGAGACGTTGTAACAAGGGGGAAAGTTTGCAAATAGATTCGCTTCACACAATTTTGAGCAAAGAGGCATTTACTTTAATCAGTGATTCTCAGTGAAGAAGAGTTAAACCATCTCCATAAGCAGCTAAGAACAATTTCACGGAATTCACAATTAAATCACAAGTACCTTCACAGGGGTTTTCACCCTGGCCAAAATTTCCCTCCCATATAGCTGTTTATAATGTCACAAAACTTGATATTTCGTTCACCTACAATATCACTTAGTTTTATGAGGTTATATTGCATAAGAATGACAAGGAAGCTTCTCTATGAATTTATTGCTTGTGATAGCATATAATTTGCTGGGAAAATTGATTTTTTAATTTGACCCTTAAAACTGTCAACAAAAGTCTTTCTTCGAGTTCCACTGTTCACTAGTAAAATGAAGTGTGGAAAGGCAAAAGGGAAACATTCTATTTTGAAAGATTGTTAAACAGAAAAATCCCAGGGGAGCAGACAACATAATTAGTGGCATAAAAATTCACATAAATCACCCTTTATCCTCAGCAGGCAATCCCTTTTCTCTGGCTATTGTTGTCCCCTGAAAATGAACTTTCACCCGGGAAGCAGTGAGGGGAAACTGAGGCCCAACTTTAACTGCTGCTACCTCCAATATCAAAGAGCATCCAGTGGCCTCCTTGACCTTTGGGGTGGAGAACGCTTCTCCTGAGTTACCAGCCGGCAAGGTCCTCTGAGTGGTCAAGTTTGCTTTTTCTCTACGCTAGTCTTAACCCTGCAACAGACGCTCATTACAGCCTCGCTCAGCCCTGCGGTCGTTCCAGTGCCGCGATCTGCCAGGGAACCCACCGTGGGGACTTCCTGTCTCTGTCTCTGCAAGGTCTCAAGAAAACCTCTGAAGAGCCAGCTCTGAGATTCACTTCTCACAGGCACACAGCTGCCGGCGCAAGACCCACCGGGAGGTGATTTCGATACCCATTTACCCTTCTCATTAGCCCATCCTTCGCTCACGGCATTGGAATGTGCTGCACCATATGCTTTTCTGAAGAGGAACCAGGGAGTAATTCATCTTCTTTATGTGTGCTAAGCAGAGCAAGAGGGAGAGGCGAGCGGGACCCACGATGAGCTGGGGAGTAGTGATTAGTAACAGCTGACAGCCTCAGACCAAGACCCTTTCTTTGGTTACCTCATTGTAACAGCCGAGCACAAAGGAATGACTGTCCTCTCGCCAAGATTTAGAAACCCAGGACCACAGAAAATAGCGGCTCAAAGAAAAAGCGTGGGCTGGGCCATGGAGACCAGGGGCTGATCGGACCAGCTCTCGGTTATACCTGTGAAGCCTGGCTTTGAAAACAGACCTCCATCGCGTGCAAAGATGTGCCAACACGCAGTCAGCCATCGCCCAGCCCCCGCCAGGACCACCGATGTGACTGGGGAAGAAAGTAGGCAACTTCACTCACAGGAGAACGAGTGTGTGGAGAGCAGCAAACTGCTTCAGTTTAACGAGAGGAAGTTCTTTGAGGGCCAGAGCTCCAGCCCCCTCTGCCCTTTTCCCCAAAGAATCATGATTTACAACCAACCACTCAATGAGTAGTTTGCAGTTCCCAAAGCAGCTCTCTTTACTTTGGTTTGAATTACTTGCTGTGGAAAAGACCTCTACGTTCTGGGTCCCACGCGACTTTCTTAGGAAGATGATGGTCAAGACAGCACGTTTCCCAGCTGGCAGAATGCTGAGAGGGACTGAATTCCACAACTGGGCCAGACTTGTCCAAAGTTAATCCAAAGGCATTTCAAGCTGACTGCAGAGCATGTCAGACTCAAGGGGTTCCCTTTCTTCCCATGGAAGGCCTGTCCCTCACAGGAGAAAAGGAATTGAAAGCCTCACAGAAACTGAAAGCAACACATAGACATTAAAAACCAATTCGACCTGGCCCCGATTCCCAGAACAGTTGAGACAGGACTGTGTCTCCACGTCCTGAAATGAGGCTGGGAAGCAGCAGAGATTCCTGGGGCCAAAGGAGCCATACCCACGGTTGCAACCCAACATCCACCCCACTCCTTGCCATCAAAAGATTCTGGAACCATAAGCCAATCTGAGAACTTGGAAATGGACTGAGGTTAAGTTTGTGGCTTGAAACTGAAATTCGCATATTTTAAAAAGATGTGTTTCTTATATTAAAAAAGAAATGATAGAGAATAAAATGCATTCCCTTCAGCTATTCTCTAAATTAACTCCAGGACACAGGATCTTATATATGATATACAAGAACAATTTTTAAAAAATTTTACTCCACATTCTGGCCAGTTCAGAGAGCGTGCCGAGGAAGTCTGGAGACAGAGCTGGGGTTGAGACAATGACAGGAGGAGAGAGAAGAGGGAAAGACAGGGAAGGCAGACTACCCAGCAGAGAAGCGTGGAATGGAGAAAAAGTTCTGTGGGTGCTTTTATCTCAGTCAGCATATTTCTTGGCCTCTGGCCAACACACCCCTTTTCAGTTCTGATTAATTTTCTCAGCATTTAAAACTTCATCAGTTGTTCTTATCTAATCTATAAAGGAATAGTCGCACCCAGGGAGGGGGAGATTATGCTCGCAGCTACCTGACCCGAACAATAAAGCAGTATCACTTCACTGAGCGAAAAAGACTGTCCAAACTCTGGTCTTGGTCGGCTTCCCTTACCTCTGCCTGAAGTGTAGTAAGAGAACATTCTCTCCTTGAAACAGGAAAAGCTGCATTTTTGCCCCCTGGGCCAAGGGCGACCTAGAACTGAGTTAATCCTGATACAGTCCACCCGGACCGGCACCAGACTGCCGCAGCTTTTCCCTTCCCCCGAAGGGAGCTGGTTCGGCCTCTTCTACCTCAGTCTTCTAACACCTATGGAAGTAGTTTCTACGTGCTTCTCAGTTTCATATTTTGATTTTTTCAAGGGGTATTTAGAAATTCCCATAAGTGCTCCAAAGAGAACTATGGACAGCCCCTTCTATCCAACTCCACTTATCCTGAGTAGTCTTCAGGGATCCAGGAAGGTGGCAGAGACAGGAAGTGGAAGTGGTGTTTGGTTGAATCGAGACTGATGTTGCGTGGACTGGATTGTAAAAGTTATTCTTTAACTTGGAAAATGGGGATAGGGTGGGTAACGATGCAGTCGCCAGTGCTTGGAAAAAACACAACTACTGGATGGGTCTTGAGTAAAACCTAGTAACATTCGATGGCAAAAAAACAAAACAAAACAAACCCAAAACACAAAAAAAGGGGGGGGGAGTGAACTGTGGACATTGTTGCTAAAAAGATATGAGACAAAGATTTATAAATAAGGTAAATGAAAGGAGGATGCAAAACTGAATTCAAAGGAATGATTTCTTTTTAAAAGATTATTTATTTTACAGAGAGAGAGAGCGCGCGCAAGCAGGGGGAGTGGGAGAGGGAGAAGCAGACTCCCCGCTGAGCAGGGAGCCCGATGTGGGACTCGATCCCAGGACTCTGGGATCACGACCTGAGCTGAAGGCAGATGCTTAACTGACTGAGCCACCCAGGAGCCCTTCAAATGAATGATTTCAAATGAATAATTCAAACAGGCACCACAGCCCCATCACAAACCATGGAAAGAGGCAGCAGGGTAGTGAAGTTATATTAAGGGTAACTTGTTTCTTTTAAAAGTGGCTTCTACAATTAAAATTGTTTCACTTATTCATGCATTCATTCAACTTTTATGAAGGAACTTCTCCACGCTCCGGCCAAAGACATGATTGATAGGGCCCTCACATATTTAGTATAGTAAGATTTCAAAATATATTTTTGTGAAACAGCCCTGAACAAATAAAATGCATAAAATTATCCAGCAGAGTGATTTGGAATGGAATTGGGAGGAAAACGGGGAACTGTGTTGGTCCGTATTGGAAGGAAATAGTTGTAATAAACTCTAGAATGTGCTTTGTTTGAATCCTGGCTCCCTCACTTATTAGCTTGGGACAGGTTAAGATACGTAACCTCTCAGTGTCTCAGTAAATGAGGGATAATAATGGTTTACTTCATAGGGTCGTTCTGAGGATTAAATGAGTTCAACGTGTGATGCCTTAGTATAATAACTGGTACATATAACTTAGCCACGATGATGATGATGTGTTTGTTTTGTTTTATAAAAATATTTTTGACTCTGAAGGGGTCCTTGGAACACGACTATAAAATGTGAAAACTCAGTCCATAAACTCCACCCTGCTAGGCACACTCACTAAGGTTTTATCTCATGAAATCTCCCAGGCAACCTACAAGGTTGGGATAACAATGGTCACAGATTAGGGAACAGGGAGGTTAAGTCACTTGCCCAGGATCACACAGGTAGTAAGTGGCATTGCTGGCATATGAACTCAAGTCTTTCTGCCCCCAGAGCTCCTGTTTAATCCCTTCATCGACAGCCCTGGACAGGGATTCTTTGTAAAATAAAGTCTCCTTTGCACTGGACTTACATCAATTGTTGACTTGCATTTGATTCACCTAATGGGGACTTCTGACAAAAACCTGTCAAATTCGGATTTGAAAGGATGCTATACATCCCAGCTAAAAACAATGGTGCCCATGTTGAAAAGTAAAGCACTGATGATGAGTGGCTACTGTCAAAGCACTGAGCAGCCTGCATTAGAATTAGTCTGACATCTTATTGAACTGGGGAGTTCTAACATGCAGACTTTATTCAGAAGTTGATACAGTACTGGAGATCTTAAATCAAAGAAAGAAAGAAAGAACACTCAACCACGGATAATTCCACACTACAAAAGCCTTGGGTAATTCCTAGAACTCCCATGTCTCTTGGTGAAGCTGCAGCATTCCCCCTACCCCCCCCCCCCATTTCCTTTAGAGTATCTGTTATTAAACTCTCTCTGAGCCTAACCACAATGGCGCTCACCATCTCCTTGGCCAGCTCTTCATTGTTGGGTAGCTTTGAATTTTACAACAGAAAGCAGCTCAGAAAGATGCAAAATCTGATTCCTTATAACCCTTTTCTCCTGAGATAAAATTTTCCTTCTGGAAGAATATCAAGTGAGTCTGGTTCACATTTACCAGAGGGCCCTTGGTCTTTTCTCCAGACTAAAGACTCAACATTTCTCCAACTGATCCTCGTGTATCATGACTTCCAGATGTTCGCCAACCTGTAATCGCTCCCACTGCCTACCAGTCAGTGCCCTCACGCTCCAGTCCAAACCTTCTTTGCCCAGCTTTATTGCCTGCTGAGACCTACCCCATTCTTCCAGCAACTTCGCATACTCAGTATTCCCTAGCTGAGCCTTGAGTGTTCCTGTCTCTCCATCTTTGCTTTTAAGGCTTCCTCTGCCCTCGTCCTCATTTGCCGTGGAAATCCTACCCTTGGTCCAGCCCCTGAATTCCCACAGCCCTTTCTTTGTGCTTCTTGGCTTCCTAGTCGGCTTTGTTTCACAGTCATGTGCGTACCTGTCCGGCTCTCCATTTACTTTTTCAACTCCTTGAGGCTATAGACTGGCAACGTCTCTTCGTTTCTTTATTTCCCACATCGGTTAGCATGCTGCCTGCCCAAAACAGGAGCCCAATACGCGCGTCTTGGATTGGATTCGACACCCTCTTAGTAGCTACTTTGCTTTGTCAAAGTCACTCTTGAGTGTGCTCAGAATTAACAAATCACTCCCGATGTAGTGTGACCAGTGCAGAGTACGATGAACTATTAATAATTTTAACTGACTAGATTCATTCTTTTTCAGCCACCACATCCTATTGCTGGTTCATATTAAGCTTTTAGTCACATGAACTTGTGCCAAGCTCAGTCTTTCCCCATCCTGTAATTGCGCAAGTGCCTTTTGAATCTAAAAGCAGAAATATACATTTATCCCCCGCTCAACTTCATTTTGTTGGTTTCCATCCAGCACTGCAGCCAATTGAAGTCATTTTGAATCATGATCTTAGGCATATGTGGTAGAGCCATTCTTTTGGGGCTTATGTCATCTGAAAACCCAATGTAGGTGCCTCCTAGGTCTTTAAGTTTTTGATAAAAATATGAACAGGACACAGCTTTTAAAAAGTTCAACAGCGTACTTCACTAGGTGTCTTTCCAGCTTGATACAGGGCCTTAAACACTCCTCAGGTGTAAACGTTCAGCCAGTTTAAAATCCACTTCGCTATTTTATTAGGTCCTATTTTATTGTCAAAAGTATCACAGAAGACTCAAAACTTTTGAGAATGACCCAAACAAATAGTAACAGGAATCCCACAGCTAAAGGGAGTATTTTCACAATATAAAGAGTCCTTGTAGTGCCTGGGACAAGCTGTTTTGTGGGAATGCAGTAGGCCCCACTTTGTAACTTTAGGAAACAATTCTCTTTTCCTAAAAGCATCTGTGGCATCAATCTAGAAAGGTACATACTGATAAGTATCTTTTTCTACTAAATGGGAATGCAGTATCATTTGAATAAAGATATAAACATATCAAGAATTAATACAAACATAAGTTATTCATAGGAGAAAGAAATAACAATTATTTTAAGCTTCAGGAAAGTTTACCGGCTAGTTCAATGAAAACAATTCTGGATGTACTCTCCTGATCATAGAAAAGTTCCGTATTTGATTATACGCCTTTAATTCATCTTTGCTTTTACTCCTTCCACGGTAACACATCAGCTTGTGATTTTCCAGGTTATAGGCCTTCAGTTATAAACATACACAATGGCCCATATTTACTGTTATATGCCCAGTGGCTCTCGCAGTAGCGACTCAACAGATACTCGTTGAATGCATGATGACTGACCTAGTCTGCAAATTCAGCAGGTGAGACTAAGCAAATGTAGTCAACCCACAACTCAATGAGTTATTGACGTTAACATCTACACAACACAAGCTCACTGCTGCAACCAGAGCCGGGATGCAGATGTACAAACAGGAGCTCCTACTCCCAAGGAGATCTCTTGTTGAGAAGACAAGTCATAGTCTCACCAAATAATCAAACGTTAAACCACAGATGACAAAAAGTTAAGGGCACAAGAATGGGAAAATTGTGGAAAATATTTAGTTCATGTGGAGAGAAGACTCTACCATACGCAGTAAAATTAAGACAAAAGATGTGCTTTAGCATTATAAACTGATCCAGCACAATCTAGAAGCCGCAGTACATTAGGGGCTGCATGGCACTACAGAGAGGGGGCCTGAGTGACAAACGGATCTGAGTTTGAACACAGTTTCAGCTCCTTGCCAGCAGGGAAACCCTGGGGACGTTTCCTCGGCTGGAAAATGGAGACAGGAATATTACAATTTTGCAGAAGGGGTAATACGTATGTGTGTTCAACGCCTGGCATGTCTTTTATACTCAATAACTGCTAGCCAGCCTTATGGCAGGTGAAATACAAATGTCACTGTCCAATCAAAGAATAAATCAATCTGCAATCCAGATGATCATTTTATCACGTCAAAGTGAGAGCACGATCTGAATGATGATGCCAATGACCTCACACATTTTTCAGCTTCAGATGTAAACCACACATTATTGAGCTAATGACTGAGGAGTTACCATGTGCCAGGCTCTGTCCCGGGCTGAGTAAACCATGGAGTATTGGCTCTAATTTGCACACATCTTAATGGTACGGAAACTTGATTGCAGAGAACACAATCCCACAGGGAATCTGCGGACCACCTTGGGAACCAAGTCTATTATCAAAAAGCCAAAATTAAATGCCTGAAACTGGGGCTAAGTCATGGCTGAGGACCTCCAGGTTTGGAGAGTGAGGCCAAGAAACCAAGATTTGTCCATGTGATGTACAAAATGATACCACTGGTTAGTGGTGAGGCAAAAGCGGAATGAAAGCTTCACCAGGCCTTTGCCTAACGCAATACAGTTTAAAGCTTTGCGATAGCACACCAGCTTGAGACGAAGTTTATTAACAAATCACATTTTCCCAGTCTGGGAAGGTTGGGAACTTCCTGGCAAGTGGGTTTTTTATTCTAATGTAGATAATACAGTGATTTCAGCTGCTTACTCAGGCTCACCCACAAGCAGTTCTCTCATTCACAAATGCGGAGAAGTACCAGTGGGCATGTTATAGGAAGCAGCAAGTCAGCTGAAAGGAGGTGAGGTTACATGCGACAGGAGCTCTGAAACTGGCTACCACTCAGTGACAAAGGCAAGCTGGTGTTGATGAGGATGCCTCACATGGCCTGGGCCGACCGTGAGGAAATGATTCTCTCTGGGCAGACCCCGCACGCACAAGCAAGGAAGCGCCTTGAACCTGGCACTCACCACCAAGGAAGCCAGACGGGACTTTCAAGTTGATGTTCATAGTATCGAAGCAGAATCTGAGAGGCAGTATTCACCAACGTTAGCCGAGTGCCTACAATTCACGTGAAGCATGCTCACAGCCCCCATCTCAACTGAGCTCCCCTCGGGGTCCCCTGTGTGGCATGGACAGCCAACGTATCGATTACTATCACCACCACTCTTTCCACTCCATAAATGAGCCCTGGATGCCAAAGCGGCTTCCCCGTCACAGCTCGTCAGTACCAGCGACGCGTTTAGAAACTAGTCCGGTAGCTCTGAAGCTTGTGTTCTTAAGAACCAAACAGGGATCAGCACACATACACAGAACCCGAGCGAGCCTCCTCGCCAACTTCTCAGCGTAAACACTGCGTCTTTGCAGAGGAGGAGAGCCAGGCTCTCGGCTTCCTTCCTCGGCACCGAGCACAGCCCACGGAGCAGCTCGGTCCTGAACGGATTATTCGCCTCGACCAGACAAGAGCTGCTGTGCGCGACGCAGAGCACAGTCGCCAGCAGGACAAGGAAGGGAACCAAGCGGGAAAACAGACGGCAGATGCGTAGGGACTACTTCGCGTGCACGCAGCGAGACCGCAGCGCTATACGAGGCCTGACGACGGAAACAAAGGACAGCGCGCACTCTGCGGCCCCCCCCCCCACAGGTGCCTGCCTCCCGAATACCTGCGGAGTAACTCTCCCGTGAGTAGACAGGTAAACTATTTCAGGTAGGGAGACAAACTCTGCACCGCCCACGGGGGAGCAGGGCCCGAAGACGCAGACACGCCCCTTGATCCACCACTGAGTGTTCTGAAGCGTGAGGACACGTCCACGGGCTCCTCCGACCCACTGTGGATTTTCTGTATGCACCGACGATTACCTGTATGCTCCCTAGTGGCCCCTGCAGGGGCATCCGAACCCCCTCAGAGGTGGAGGCTGACCTTAAAGCAGACTGATAATAAAATATGAACTATTTTCCTTTCTCTTGGCTCACTTGAGATAAATTTATTGAGCCCTTATTGTATGCCAGGCTCAGAACTACAGATGGAAATACAACCTCGTGCTTGCTCTCGGCGCTCACAGGGCAGGCAGGGCAGTGGGGGGGGGGGAGCCTCAGCCGGGGGAAGGGGGTGCTGAAAGAAGGGATGGGAGTGTGGCAGAAGAGAGGGGCCCTGGAGAAGGGGATTTGGGGAGCGGTAATAACCTACCCGCCGGAGTTCTGGCAACACTTAACTTTGCTGTCAGGGAGAACTTGAAAAGCACACTTAGAGAGAAGGAGCAATTTTAGTGCCAAATTAGATCTGCCCATGCACGTTTACCAGATTGGACTTTGAGAGCCAAGGATTTAGTAGTGATGTTGTCAGAACCAATAAACGGGTTAGGAGAACTGCTGAGGGGTAAACGTGGAGTCAGAGGTTAGGTATTTATGTGAACACTGGAACACATCGAAGGCATACAGGCTGTTCAAAGTCTAACTATGAGACATGAAATAACCCGAATTTTGAAAACTAGGACCCCTCAGAATGCTCCCAAACACCTAGCATCTGTTAAAATCTATTAGGAACCATTTCCTCAGGGAGGGAATGTGAAAGAATCGCAAGCAGCTGCCAGGAAGTGTGCTTGCAGGGGATGCCTGAATTTACGTGTGACCTTATTCATTAAGTAATACCACTGACCACGGACAGGCCGCAAAACGGGCGACGCATTCGTCACGAAGCACATGTGAGGTCAATGCTTCCAAGAGGTCATAGAACAATTCAAGAAGTTCCTCTTGGGAAACACACTAAAAAGCAAACTAGCACACGGGCCTGACTCGTCACACTTGGTTTATGAAGCGGAGCCTGATCTCTGCAGTGGAGGCACTGCAATTCTCAGGACCCTCGCCCTATTCATTGCAAAGCCTGTAATTTACAGAAGCTGTGTCAGTTTCTCTAATTCAGCCCTCAGCCCGTTTAAGCGTTTTGTTGGCGGGTTCCTAAGACTTATTTTCGGTGACATTTTCTTCCACCGGGCGTTTACTCACAGAGTCACTGTGGGAGGAGAATAATAAAGCCATGTGACACAGCAGTGTCAGTAACACGTAGCTATATTGGGTTACTTTCTTTTTACTGAACATTTTAGGCCCAGTTTTGCTCCCTGGGTGACTCTGGGAATTCTCCAGAGGCGTGCAGGAGACGTGAATCCAGCTCTTTGTGTTTGTAACTGTACACCTGTTATTGATGCAGGGGATGAAAAGAAAACACCAAACACACATTGTTCTATTTTTAAGCCGTTGTACTCCGTTCCAGGGGAGGGAAAGATGCCCTTTCTCCCCTTGAAAGTTACCAAGAGGCAGCTCTTCTGTTGTAGTGAAACGTAACTTCCCAACTTTCAAGACAGATGATCTTAAGTACCAAGGGAGAGAATATGCAGTGTGTGCGTGCGTGTGTGTGTGTGTGTGTGTAAGCATGTGTGTGCACACCGCTGGAGCTGGGGGTGCCAAAATACATCTTTCCTCACATCCGGAAATGCCTATCGGGGAAGCGAACTAGCTGGCACCCAGAAACCGCTCATGTACTGCTCACTGTTCTAACCGACGCCCACTCTCATGTCCTGGGGCAGAACTGCCTGCCTGCCATGCCTTCAGCCGGCACTCTACTACATGTGAACTGAAGACTGAATCAGTGAATCTTTCCAGGAATAGCGTGGCGAAGCACTCTGCCTGTTTCAAAAGCAAGCAAGCAAGAAAAAAGCCAACTGCATAAATTGGCAGGAGGTGTAATATTTCTCTGTCAAGAGTCCAAATGTTGGCTTTCCTATTCTGACACCACTCAAATAAGCCATGTAATAAGTTTCAGGAACAGCTAAGTCACCTTGGAATTTTGACCCTTCTTCCCGCCTATGTTCAAATCTCCAAAAAATGTTATGCAGTGTATAACCCTGTTTTACATGAGAATGGAGGCGTCCCTGAGACTTTCTAAAATAAGTGAAAACACTCTGGGATCTCAGAAAATGAGTGTTGCCAGCCCCTGGGGTTCCAGTACCAAATAAAATGGTTCCTTGCTTTCAACAAACTTACAGCTGGGTGGAGGAAGTGGGGAATGACGATGGGGCCACCTGGTTACACTGCAAGGGTAGGAAGGGTTTCCTGGAGGAAGTGACATCCTAGGTACGAAGTGAGGGTAAGGGGGGGGGTGTTCAGGTGAAGAGGCTGGAGAAGAGTCAATGCAGGCACAGGCTGTGAAAAATCAGACAGAAATGGATAAGTAGGACCTGCTCACAAGTCTGACCTTTATCCCAAAAGCAACGTGAGGGTAAGGGCAGAGCTGAGTTTTAGTTACACTGTACAGTCTTCATGTAAAAAAGTAGGCAGGGGGACAAAGCAGGGGAATTGTTACAAATTAGGACTGAGACTCTGTTGGACGAGGGTGGGGACGGAGGCCTCGGTCAGAGTTAAGGTCAGAGTTAAGGAGGAAGAATCGACAAGCCTGGGGGTGGGGGAGGGGCCGGAGGAGGAGACTGAGTTTCTGGTTGAGCTTCTGGTTTCTACATTTCATTTGGATAAAACAACAATAACAACAACAACCCTTTTTAATAGTTTTCCTGCTCTTTCTTTCTAGATTGAAAACTGCTTAATTACCCCTCTGTATTTATATTTTTTCACCAGGAATAAATTTATTTATATGAACTCACTATTTTTATAATAATAACCAGCTCTTTAAAATCTTAGTAACTTGGGATGCGTGGGTGGCTCAGTCAGTTGAGAGTCCGACACTTCATTTCCACTTAGTTCATGATGTCGGGGCTGTGGGATCAAGCCCTGCATTGGGCTCTGTGCTGGGCATGGAACCTGCTTGGGATTCTCTCTCTCCCTCTCCCTTTGCCAGCACCCCTCCCCCCACCGTGCTCTCTCTCTCTCTCTCTCTCTCTCTCACACACACACACACACACACACACACACACACACAACCTTAGTAACTTGGAAAGGACCAGTGGGCCCCTTTAAAGCCAGGAGGAGAGTTTAGAATTATGAAGTCTTTACTGGGCCTTTAAGCTTATTTTGCATACAGTTCTAGTTATGCGTATACCTGGTGACTCATTCTCTAGTTCTTGCCTGTTTTGAGAGGAATGAAAGAATCGCATCCTCAAAGGGCAGCCCTGCCTAACTTGATATTCTCTGGCCAGTTGAGTTTTATCAGCTCCTAGAAGCTGTGGCCACTAAGGCCCTTCAAGGCCTCTTTCTGTTACAGACTTCTAGGGCTGGTTATCTGTTTGTGAATCTCTTGGCCTGAAACCATGGTCTGAGGGATAGAGAAAGATGTCACACAACACTAGAGAGGTTATTATCAGCAAAATTCAGATTGTGGAAAGCTAATTTTACATGACAATCAAATTGCAAAATGACAATCAAATTGCAAAAGAAAAGGATGGGACAGAGAGAAAGAGAGAGAGAGAGAGAGAGAAATCCTATAGATTAAGAGATTTACAAGTACAAAACAAATCCAACCTAAAGATATGGCTTGGTTCAAACCAACAAACTATAAAAAGAGAGGGAGAAAAGAAGTGGGGATATTTGAAAACCAACTGGATGATACTAGTAAGAGATTACTGTTAATTTTTAAACAAATGATAATGGGCCTTATGGCTATGTTTAGGGAGAAGAATTCTCTTTTTCGACATAAATGACTTCAACAGAAACCAGACTTCCCCTCACACTACAGAAAGTCCTGATCCTGTATCGAGGAGACAGGCTTTCACTCTCACCCCAGAGCCAGACGTGGAGGTAGGAAGAGTGAACAAGTTCATCTCACATTTAATCTTATTTCCCCACCTGCTTCTGCACTAAGAGTTGCGATGCCCCAGACAAAAACAGAAGGTTGACTGATGTTCCCAGACTTTCACGTTTGCCCAGCAGTTTATTAGAAGCTGAAGGCGAAATCAATGATCCTAAAAGTTTGAGTCAAATTTTAAATGCACTAAAGCAATCCACACTGGAGCATTTTATAATTTGTTGGTTTTGGAAAATGCACAGTTATTCTCAGTTGGAAAGGCACCTCTTTACCAAGAGTTGGGATTCGAGGCGGGGGGGGGGGAGGATGAGTATCAGGGTATCAGAAAAATCCTTAGGGTCCTTTTAAACTACACAAGTTTACATAGCTCCTTCTGCTCTCCCCACACCAAAAACAAAACAAAACAAAACAAAACAAAACAAAACAAAAAATACACACACACACACACACACACACACACACAACCAAAAAAACCAAACACAGAGATTGTATTAGCTACTATTAATTACTAAGAAGAGTGATTCTTATCCCTCAAGTATGTTGGGACTGGAAAAATTTTGAGAACCTTTGATCTGGACCTTCCTTTAGGATATTTTCTCAAGGTGAACTATACCTTGATCTTTCAACAGTCAGAAATTGTTTTAGAACAAATTTGTTGGAATGACGTTCCTGAGAGAGGAATATCTTTCTTTTTAACAAAACGAGCTACGCTAAGACAAAAGCCCTGCTCTTTATGTCACTTTTGATCTTGATCTTATGAACCAACAGAAGAGAGAGGACTGTTTTCTTTGAGAATCCCCGAAATAGGAATTTAAGCCAATTGTCCATTTTTTCATGATAGAGACAACAAAATACAGAACATCCTTTACCCATGAGCTAATCAGATAAACTCATTCAGTTAGGATTGACGTGGTGACTTTTATAATTAAACCTACATATTAAGACTACAATAACTAACTGTACAATTAGGGCTGTTCATTATACGTAGCACAAAAGTGTGTATTTGCAATGTTTCTTTTTTTTTCTTTAAAGATTTTATTTATTTGACAGAGAGAGACAGTCAGCAAGAGAGGGAACACACGCAGGGGGAGTGGAAGAGGAAGAAGCAGGCTCACAGCGGAGGAGCCTGATGTGGGGCTCGATCCCAGAACGCCGGGATCACGCCCTAAGCCGAAGGCAGACGCTTAACCGCTGTGCCACCCAGGCGCCCCGCAACGTTTCTTTTGAGGGGGTTTTTGTTTTCGTATTTTTTTCTTCTACTGAAATCTTAGTAGCGTTTGAACCACAGGTCATTTATGCAGTTAGAGTCATGAGAGATGAAATCCTGCACTTTTGACATTGAGACTTTCGACAATGTATGAGGTTGAAAAGAAAAAGAGAGAGAATCGCCATCCGTAAAGACCAGTAACACGCTGGGCCTACTCAGGCTTAAAGAACTTTTCAAGCCCCTTTCCTGACGAGGCAGCATTTTTGAATGTGGATTTCAACGACCTTACATGGGGGAAGCTGGTATCCGTAGCTCCCTGTCATAAGAAGGACAAAGGGTTTATCCTACAAGAACATGGTGATTGGGGACAAAGCCCCTAGAAACGATAAATACCTCCAAGGGTAACCAAAGTTTGTAGAAGTCAAACTCTCAGACTGCGCAGAGGCGGAGACAGTATGAAATACACGGTACGGAGAACATCTGGAGGATGTTCGAAGAGCTGATTAATTATGGGGACAAAAATGGTAGATTTTGCAGCCTCAAACTGATTTAAGGACTGTGTTCTAAATTATATTAGTCATCAGTAAAAACATCTTATTGACACAAACCTCAAATTCCTTGAAAAGTCTCTAAGCTAAATTTTTGAAACTTAAATTTGTTGCTCAGAGTGGTATCGTCCTACGTGTAGGTAAAAAAAAAAAAAAAAAAAATCAAACATACAAATCTTTTCCATTTTCATCTCAACATGGAGACAGTGCAGTAATTTTTAAAAGCTTAATAATGGGAAGGTATTTAGAGAATAAAGTACTATTTCTTGCACATCTATGTGTTTGGTCCTCAAAATAAAAAAGGATAAATATAAACCAATTGGTAGGTTTGAAGCTGATTAATCCCTAATTAAAAGAAAATTCTAAGTGATCACACAGAAATGCAGAACAGTTTACATTAATCCTAATTCTATAAAGCTAAAGAAAATAATAGTCATTCAAGTAACAGGATTCGAAATGCTCACTACAAACTCACAGCCCTCAGGGCCCCGTTTAGCCTCCTCCACGTTAAGGGCTGGGATAAATCAAAAACAAGAAACAAAAAAGGCATGAAATTACAGTGATAAATTGTGATAAAAAAAGAAACTCCTCTCTTTTAAAACACAGTAATGGTTGTCACTGCTGCCTTTTCTCAAAAACTGATTTCAGTTGTAAAAATAAAATAAAATGGGTGATTGGAGTCTGGATGTTTGTTAAGAAAATAGCCTTTCGGTCAAAATTTGACCACAATCTGCCTTTTCCTGCTGCTGACAAAAATCTCTTTCCATGAAAAAATCGTTGATTTAATCTTAACTTTTATATGTACTCTTTCGTGTTAAGTAGACCAAGGGGTAGACTGGCAGGAAAAATGTACCAAAGTAAAATTGATTAAATTCGCTCTAATGTATTTGATCTCTGTTCTCTCTCCTACCCTTTCCTGAGCAAAGCTGGGACTTCTGAATGCCAAAGAAAATGTTTACTTAACAAAGATACATTTGAATTTGAGTGCATCTTGACTGAATGTCGAAAATGAAAACATTTATTTGGAAGGATCGCGTATGCTTTGCTCCAGAGTAATTCATGGCAGCCAATTTTGCCTTTTGTACATTAAAAACCATTAAATTATTTCATTCGAGTCCTCTTAATAAGTTGCATGATGATCGGCATGTGGCTGAAAATAGAAATTGGTTAACAGTGAGTGCTTGCTGAGTACTCACAAGACTCATAAAATATTTTAAGAGGAAAATGATCAAATCAGATTCTTGAAACGACCAAGGAAGAACTACACATTTCCAATAGGGTAATCGAAGACGACAAATGAAAATTAAAGCTTAGCAGTGCAGAATCGTGAAGCTTTCTTTGCATCTCCCACGTGAGTCTGATGTAGGGAGAGTCTAACTCTATCACAACTCTCACCAACATGTAGTCTAGAACGTGGTGTCGTGTGGGATGTGTATTTTATTAGAACAGATACATTTTGGGCTGTGGACAGAGATCATTTCAGTAAGAAACATCCCCGGGGACCAATTCTATCCCTAACTTTTATACCCCCAAAAGCACAATGAACATGGGATCTCTGATTCGTCCCCAGACATGAAATTGTACCCCACAGGAATTACTAGTACCTGCAAAGTTTCAAGGAACTTTTCTTTCCTCCCTCAAAAATTCCTCTTCGAGCATTATTTATGGGTAATGTAATTTCGATTTCTCGCAAGAAGAAATATTGAGATACAAAGTTTTCAAAGACTTAGGAACCACTCAGTGGAATCTTCTCCTTAAAGAGACCGCAAGTAGGATGCCACAAATCATTTTTCTTCTACCATCCAATTCCCCTGTCGCGGCAGGGAGGGGACACTGTCATCGTCAACAAGGGCAAACCGCTGCACAGCACGGCGCTGGGGGCCCCTCCTGAGGACCTCGAGTACAGAGCTGACCCAGAGCGGAGCCCCCGGTCTGCCTTCGTGCAGCCTGCGTCTGGAGAGGGCACTCCGGCCCCGAGCCACTGAAGCAACTCACAGGGCTGAAGAATAAAGCCGACGCACCTACCAGAGTGTGGTTCTGTCCAACCACAGGGGGCAGACATCACCCAACAATGTCTAACATTTAGATTTCCAAAAAGCTTGGGATATTTTGTTTATTTTTTTGAGGGTTTTAATCTTATGCCCCTTGTGTGGATTTCAACACAGAAAGGATAGTCTGAAACAGCAAAATAAACAGAGGAAACCAATTGTTAGTGAAAAAATCCAGCCCTTGTTATCAAGGATAGTTCATGTCATACTCTATCGGTTCTTTAAATTCCAGAGTTCCCTTGGTTAAACCAAAAACCCATCCTGTGTCTGGCAGCAGAACCAATGCTGCCTTCCTTGATAGCAACTTCAAAAGACCCAACCAGCTTTAGTTTTCCCTTAATAGTATAGCGTGGTTTTGTTGGTTTGTTTTGTTTTGTTTTTAAGAAGTGTTCACTGGCTTAAATTTAGCTTATACCAAAGAGTCTTTGGGGGTTTCCTTTAATGAACACAAAGGAATGACTTCTAATTAGTCCATACGTTATGTCTATCCCTGTAAAAGGATGTCCATATCAACACAAGAAGTTGCTTGGGCCATAGCCCTGTTCAGGCATAAAAATTAGCAATAATAAGGATCATGACAAATTAGCTCATCAAGTAAAAGTAGAATTCACCACTGGGAATTCAAGAAATAAGATGGAAGCTGAATGTAACAATCCTCAAATTAACTGAGAATGGTCAGTTGGCAAACATCACCTTGGCTCTCACTGATGGTTAAAGGGCAGTAGAAGTTACTCTTCAAAGATGCCGAGTTAAGATTTGGATCTGAGGTGTCCTAAAAAAGGAAGTGTCCTAAAAACATAACTTCAGGGGCTCTTGTAATCACCCAAATGCAGACACCTAGGGAAAGCAAACATTTACTTTCTGGATTGAAAATTACTGACCTGGGATAGGAAATATGTAATCCGATAGTACTGCAAAAGATCTGAACAGAATTTTCACCAGTGGGGCATGGGGCCACTCCATAAATGGAGACGTACCAGGCTGCTGAGACAGCTCCTAAAATCTACTTCCTACTCCAGTCTCAGCACTCCAGTCTTGGCATCCACGTTCCTTGAGTCAGGGGGCTTGGCTATGTCACCCAGAGGTTCTCTTGTTTCAGTCTGTGTCCTCCCCAACCTCACCCCCAAGCACCTCTTCAAGGCAACTACAGGGGTGGCTGAGGAAATGTAAGTTAGAGAGATTATCTGATCATGGCCCTCGAGAACTTACATTCTGGCTAACCCGAGTGCCTGTATTACACATTTCCAGAAGTGAAATCCAGGCACAGGGAGACAGCTCTACGGCTCAAACAGTGTGTGATGTATGTTGAAAGCTTTGTGTAAAAACTGTGACTGCGGTAGGTTAGAACGATGAGCAAACAACCGTTCAGAGTGCCCCTTCCAAAAAATTGACATTAAAATGTTACACCTCCCTTAATCAAAAATTTTTTAAAAATTGTGTTAAAATCATATGACATAAAATTTACTATCTTAATTCTTTTAAAATGTACAGTTCGGTAGTGTGAAGTATATTTACACTGTCATGTCACCTGGCTTATTTTTTGAATTAGCTTTATTTTTATTCACTATAACTCAAGAAATGAACATATTATATTTTAATGTAAAAAGTTACAATTGATTAGTCTACATATATTCTAAAGGATTTCAATAATATTTTAATATAGCTAAAGACTTCGCACTTGAATTTTACTATTTTTGAAATGAAAATGCACAATTATAATGCTCAGACTACATATCTTATGACTTCAAAAGTAAAAACATAGATTTTTACAGGCAAAAGCAAAAGAAAAAAAATTAGCAAGTGCTGACAAGAATGTGGAATAACTTGAAGCCCCATATACTGCTGGTGGGGATGTAAAATAGTGCAACTTCGGAAATAAGTCTGGTAGTTCTTCAAAAGAGTGCCAGAGTTACCATATGATTCAGCAATTCTGCTTCAAGGATATACCCAAGAGAAATAAAAACATATGCCCATAAACGTTCACAGGAAAATTATTCACTATAGCCAAAAAAAAAAAAGTGAACCACCCAAACGTCCACCAACTAATAAATGGATAAATACAAGGTGGTACGTCCACACAATGGAATATTATGTGGCCATAAAAGGGAATGAAATACTAAGATGTGTGACAACATGGATGAACCTTGAACACATGCCAAGTGGAGAAGCCCGTCACAAAGGACCGTGTATTGTAAAATTCCAGGTAGATGAAACGTCTTGAATAGACAGATCTATAGAGAAAGAAAATAGATTGGTGTTTCCTGGGGCTGGGGAAATGGGGTAATTAGGGAATGATGGCTATGAAGTGTGGGGTTTCTTTCTGGGGTGATGAAATGTTCTAAAATGGATTGTGGTGATGGATGCCCAACTCTGAATGCACTAAAAGCCACTGAATTTTGCACATTATTTGGGTAAACTGCATGCATGTGAATTATATCTCAATAAAACTATTAAAAAATAAGTGCCTTCTTGAAGGGGGTGCCTGGCTGGCTCAGTTGGTAGAGCCTGCGACTCTTGATCTTGGAGTCATGAGTTCAAACCTCCCATTAGGTATAGAGTTCACTTAAAAACAAAAACAAAAAGAAACCAGTAAATCCAAACAAACCATATTTAGGGGGAGCCTGGCTGGCTCAGTCAGTAAAGCATGTGACTGTTGATCTTGGGATTGTGAGTCTGAGCTCCACGCTGGGTGTACAAATTCCTTAAAAATAAAATCTTTAAAAAAAAAGGTACTATCTTGAAATAAGATAAGCCTAAATCTATCAATACCAATGAATAATTTTAGAGGCTTCATAGGGATAAAGAATCTCCCCCTCTATGGGAAAAGGGCTTCTATCATTTTGTCTATCTATCTATCTCTATCTATCTATCTATCTATCTATTCAGCCAGCCAGCCAGCCAGCCAGCCATGAATCCCTACACCCAACATGGGGCTCAAACTCATGACCCCAAGACCAAGAGTCTCACACTCCTCCAACCGAGCCAGCCAGGCGCCCCTGGCTTCTATCATTCTCAGGAACAAGGGAGGTTAATGGTGGATGGCAAAGGTTTTAATGCAACAGTCTCTAGCAGTTCAAAGTCTGATACATGTTGTTATGTAACTGTTTCACATAAGGAAAGCATACTTATGTGATGTATCAGGCACTTGACCTCACTTGGTAGTTGTTAAGTTACTGTTCAGATGTTTATTTAATAGGAAGTTATGGAGACTTTCAAGCCATGTTCCCATTGAACATCTGTGTTCTGTTAAGCTAAACCCAAATGTTTTCGGCTAAAATCAAAGGATACTGGGTACTCAATTCAGAGGGAAAAGTGATGAATAAAGTCAATAGATCGAATTCTCTCAGTTTAAAATTTGTCCACCGTGAATTTTTTTCTTTTCTTTTCTTTAGAAAGAGAGGGAGTGCGCGCAGATTTGGGGAAGGGCAGAGGGAGAGGGAGAGAGAATCTTAAGCAGGCTTCATGCCCAGCGTAGAGTCCCACCTGGGGATCGATCTCATGATCCTGAGATCATGGCCTGAGCTGAAATCAAGAGCTGGAACTTAATTAACTAAGGCACTCAGGCGCCCCCACCATAAATTTTTCTTAAGGCTTTCTTGACTTCTACTGAACTGAATGCTAGCAGATAAAAGGGCTTGAAAACTATGAAATACTATACCTAAATGGTATTAGAGAAGTTAAAATTGCCAATCATGCTTAGGTTAATAGCTTATACATGGAAATATGTTTACAGTTTTGCCCTTACATTGCATGAGAGCCATACTGTCTTACAGTCAATGTGCTCCTATATCACACAGAATTTAATATGTAAACATTTTAACGTACCCATAAAAGTGTTATGCATTTTCAGTTTGTTATTTCTAAATATGATTAAGAACTACTACATTGCCTGGCTCTAAAACTGTGCTTGGGATCCTTGCCAAAAAGGAATGCTTGCAGATATGTCATTAAGCATACATCCCAAGATAAGACTCCCAAACTCAATTATAAAATTAAAAAAACATGGCAAGGTTCCAGTATAGAAGCACTAATGTTTCCATTTTTTCTTAAATACTTAGTGTGTAGGTCAGGTGTACTGATATTAAGGATTTTTTTTTCTTAAATTTGGGAATCTTTTGTGACATGCTTTTTGGTAGATAGCTTTAAAATAATGAAACTTCACCTCTTAGCACACACACCCTTGAGAACATTGCATTCGTATTATAGCTTACCTAGAAATAATCTAGTACAGGAACAAATTCTGGAAGTTGTAAATTAAAAGAGTTACCAACAGTTGAGGCACTGACAGACTTTCTTGAGTTAGAAGGACCTTGGAAAAAAGAACGAATATACAAAGCTATGTGTGCACATACACACACCCTTGCTGTAATGAACATTGTGCCCCCAAATTTCATAGCATAAACACCTATTGCATCATCCCCTACTAAAGACCTGCTCTGGCTGCAGAAGAGTTCGGTAATCAATGTAAAGCACTGGTACAGGAGTTTGTATCCTAAATGGAAAGAAAGTAAAGTGCTTGGTTGACAAAACTTTCTTCAAGTGATTGACAGCTCTTGGGGTATGTGTGTATGTGTTGTTGGGCGGCGTAGGACATTAAAGAAACATTAAACATGTTAAAATCATCTTAAAATATTATGCCTATCTTATGTTCCCTTTGCTTTTCTGTAATGAAATATCTGGCATTTGCTTCAAAATCATCCAGTAGTGGGACAGAGTGTAGGTCGGGGAGGAGTCCCAGGGATACTACAGATGAAACAAGACTGTGTATGTATACATACAGATATTTTTGCCAGAAAGTACTGGTAAGTTCTAGTAATATGGATGTTGTTTTAGCAGGCTGGATCTAGGAGACCAATAGTCATGTGGATCTTATGGAACACTTTCTGAAACATTAGCCAACAGCTCCTCCTGACTTGTTTGCTTGTCTCCTGAATCAAAAAACTCAGAAACTGGCCACTTTCCTCCAACACCCTGTGAAAGGAAACCCCCTTAGTAATTTAGGGGAATTTTCATTCCTCTGAAGACAGCTCGGGTAGAAACTCAAGCAATTGTTGAAAATAAATAAATAAATAAATAAATAAATAAATAAATAAATAAATACACAGATGGCAAAACCTCTTTCCCCACATGAGGAAGTTCAGGAAGGAACATTTGAAAACACTCTTACACTGTGCACTGGCTTACAGCCTGGGGATCTGCCATAATCAGGCAAACATCATCTTCCTGAGGAAGCTAAAAAGAAGCTTAAAACCTAAAATCCAGATTCTACCCAGATTCAAAACTGGCTGGATTATTCCAGCAGAACCATCCACCAGCAGATCAATCCTCCAGCAGAAAGTAATACCACCCCAAAATCTTCTTTCTGCTTCTTATGAGATGTTCTCTAAACACGGAACAAAGGGATGACGGGGTACTTAACATGCCTGGAGACGTACAATCCATGACACTGTCACAGAAAGCCTTGTCTGGCTATACAAACTCTCTCTCTCTCTCTCTCACTCTCTGGGTACGTGCGTACATGCATGCGTATGTGTCTTTCTGTTGGTAGACACTCTGGCATCTTTTCTCTTGGCTTTCTGGGACACAGACAAGTCTATTTACTTATTTATTTAAAAGATTTTTATTTATTTGCGAGAGAGAGAAAGAGTGAAAGAGAGCGAGTGAGAGCGAGGGGAGGAGCAGAGGGAGAGGGACAAGTAGACTCCACGCCCAACTCAGTCTCACCACCCTGAGATCATGACCTGAGCTTAAGTCAAGAGTCGGACGCCTAACCAACTGAGCCACCCAGGTGTCCCCAGGCGTCCCCAGACAAGTGTTTTATAACGGACAGAGGTAGCCAAACGTTTTCAGGGTAAGTAGTTCTCCTAGCAAAAGTCCATTCAAATCAGAATCAAGAGACTGAGCGTCTCTGTGTTTGGGAGTACTTTCATGGTTTGCTCTATGTATTTCTATATGTTTTGCTCATACAAATGGTAAGCACTCATTTTATTTAAATGATTTTAACTAAAATCCTATGGAATGAATAATGCTGTGCCTTTGGGAGCATGCATTAGTAGGGGCTAGAGAAAAGCCAGAGAAAGCTTCCTGGAAGACCGGGTATCTGAACTCGTAAGAACCTGACCTGAGTGGTCATACTCCCAAAGAACGAGTCTAGAAAAACTATAAAGTGGTAGTCCTTAACCCTGGTGCACAGTAAAATCATCTGGAGAGCTAGAGAGAAACATCAATTCCCAAGCCGCATTTCAGACCAATTAAGTGAAGAATTTGCGGGGGAGGGGTGATGCGTGGGCACTACGTCCCATGTAGTGTAATTAACCTGAATGGGACAGTATAGACTCTGAGAATGTGAACTCCAGAAGTGAGTGGTGCGGAAGATGCTGTCTAACTATAGAAGCACCCCATCCCCCGCCCTCACCCACCACTTCCAGTCCTTGAGCATAAATCTCCAGTCAGAATTCCTCAGGTAACTTACTCTCCAGGAAGCCATCATGGCATCAACAGAAGAAAAACATCTATTCCCAACACCCCCCAACAGACCTATAGTCCTACAGTGGTTTGAAGGAAATTATCAAATTGGTAATGTAAGGGGGAGAATTTCTTTTTCTTAGAGAGTGATTTAATTTTACAGGAAGCTTTTAAAATTTCTTTTTAATTTTTTTAAGGAAGCTTTCAAAAACTTCCTACCAACCAGAACTGATCGAAACCACAGGCTAACTTGAAGCTTCTGCAATTTACAGATAAGAGTTCCCAACTCACGCAGGCCCAAGCCTGCAACTTTCTGGAAAGTTGCTTCTGACAAAGAGCCTTGAACCTGTGGCCTCTGATCTTCCAACTCAAGAACTGTTCCATTTTTACCACAAACATGTTTCCAGAAACATTCAGTTCTGAGGGGTAGGTGACCACAGGCTGGACTCATCTCGGCCAATAGTTTGTTGCAGCTGATACGACAGCTGGCCCAAACCCAGCCCGTGTGAGCAGAGGGTTGGGTCCAGGTCAGTGTCCCTACCCCGTCATGTGACATCTGGAGCACTGGGTTCAATTCTGGGAGTGGAGTACAGGGGAGGGAAACCAGGGTGGTGAAGGGCCCTGGGATACTCAGCTTGTGTTTAGGTGGCCTTTGCATCACTCGAAAAACTGTCATCCTTCACTGCTCCATATGGCACAATTAGGACCACTGGGAGGACCTTACAGAAGACGGACTTCTCAACAGTTTGGAGCATCTGAGAGTGGAATGTTCAGGCGGCCGCTGACAGCCACCTTCCAGGGGTGTGGAGGGATTCCCGCTGGTGCCAGGCTGCACTGTATCACCTCAGCGGGCCTTCCAGCTAGGAGAGCCTCAAGTCTCCTGGCTCCCCTCCTGAAAGGAAAGTTTCTGTGGTCGAAACCCTGTCAGGAGACTCTCCTCTCAGACTTAACATTCGTGAGGCCATATTCCTGGGGGGCGGGGCGAGGGGGTGATTTCTGCTGGGAAACTCGCAGGGCCCCACCCCTGGCTCTTACTACACTTAATGAGGAAGAGTCAGGTGTGAGGAAAACAATGAGAACAACCCCAAGAGATGCTCCTTCTCTCCCGCTAACAGAGTTGTTTCCTGCTAGGGAGCACTAGTTTCCTGAACACTGGAGAGTCCGGAAGAGGGATGGTCGCATTGCTCCTTGTGTCCTTTGTTTCCCCCTGGGCTCATCCTGCCTGGGTCACCACTCCCTGTCATACTGCCATCTCAGGCCTGTCTCCCAACCCGACTTGGAACTCCTTGAGGTCAGGGACCTTGTCTTCCTCGTTGTGGTATCCTCAGATGCTAGGAAAGTGGCTGGCATGTTTAAAGTCTCTACACATGTTTACTGAATGAAGTTGTCTGTAACAGAAAGGTAGACTTCTTCTGAGATAGCTAGACTTAAATGATTTTGTCTACATTTCAACAAAACCCCGAAATCACTAAAATTTTTAAAAATAAAAATTAAAAAATAATTACCCAGATTTCCTTTCAGTATGATGCAGAAAAGAAAAAAAAAAAAGCCAGATGATCTCTACCCCACAGATGGGTCTTCCCATTATATCCTACCCCCTCCTTCTCTAAATGGACATTCCCTGCCTCCCCTTCCACGTTTCTGAGCAGCTCTAGAGAGAAAATAAAGCAGGACCAGCCTGTTGGCCTTAAATGAGCTGGGCTGAAGCTTCTTTCTGGCTGGCTTGTTTCCAGGGCACCACAAAGACTGTATGCGTGTTGAGACAGAGACTCAGTTTGTCTCAAGTTTTGGTTTGCGGGGAAGGCTCTGCTCACAGCATGGGGAACCCAGGGCCCTGTGGATTCTGGGGTGCCACACACTGGGCCTGAGTTTCTCAGGAAAGACTGTTGTATAACCAATGAAAATATTTAGAATTGTGCAGCTGGGATAAGGTAATCACTTCCCATGCTGGAGGGCAGAAACCAATCCCATCCAGTGGTGAGGAAGGAATTCTCTCTGGCTCCCTTGTTGTTACTCGATTAACTTCATGGTTTCTTAAATTTACCTTCAATGGGAAAGTGATCGCGGCGAGGATCACACACAGGAGACATGTGCAGTCTGGACGCTTCGTGCCATGCCTCTCAATGGAAGCGGCGTCCTCTCGCTCTAGAACTTGCCTTTATACAAAGCGGACCACCAGGACAGCTCCTACTGATGTTACTGTGATGGCCAAAAGCTTCCACTAACTGAGCACATGCTACGTGCCAGGCATAAACCCTCACAATTTAGGTACCCAAGACCCAGGTACTGTTATCACCTTCCTGTTACAGAGAATGAAAGGGAGGCCCAAAGAATCTCCTCCCCACCTAAGACAGACACTTTTGTTTCTTCTGTAAAATGTATGCATGGGGAAAACAGAGAAATCTACAGTCCCTTTTCTCATACATAAATGCCTGGAGTATTTCAAGTAGGCTTTAGCTATACCCCAGAGCCATGACAATCAATAGTTTAAGCTATTAAATTTTTCTTAAGTGATTTTGGCTTTCATTTTTGCAAGCCCTTAATAAGCCCTTTATACGTCCAAGTAATCGATTAGGAATTGTCTAGCTCACTGTTTGCCCTCTCATGTTAAAAGAAATGACAAACCTTTAGGTTATTCTTATTGTAACTGCCGTTTTTCCGAAGCCGGAGGGATAGACTTTGAGGTACAACATTTATTGTACTTTTTTTTCCTCTGGCAAAAGAGCCCTTATTGGCCTTAAAGATGGTTAAATTCTATGTTCCACCAACTGCATTGGTCAATAGATTGGGGAGGAGGCTGCCCAAGGAATATGTGACATGTCACAGAGCTTGTCACATGGAGGAGGAAGTACAGTCTGTTTTTCTGGATAAAAATACTTGTTTGATTTTGGATATAAATAGAATTCTTAGATTTCTAAGGGCAAATGGGTTCTAAAGATCTTTTGTCCTGGGGACTGTTTAGGCAGAAGCTGGACAGTGACTCGGAGGAGATACCGGAGGCTGGCTGGACCAGAGTAGTGCTTCCACAGCGGAGTAAATACAGTGGCATACATCTATTCTGGTGGGACAGAAACCCCTCCTTAATTAACATTAACTCCCACAGTGAGAAAGTCATTCTTTTCAATTCTCTTTCAGTCCTTGTATTACAGAAAAGACAAGTCTTACTATGGTACTAAATGCATTTAACACCTCATTAACGCCACCCCCTTCCCCCACCAGGCACCTTTTTAAACAATGAGAGCACAAATCTCAGGCTCTCAAAACCTTTGGCAGGCAATAGTAGCAATCTGGAATTTTATTACGTTGTAATTTCACAAGACAAGTAACAGGAATGTTCTGTAATGATTTAAAGCATTGGAAGAAAAGTATGTTGATTTCAAGAACACTTTAAGTAAATGAGAATAGGGATGGTAGCCACATACCTTTGGGATGGAGATGCCATGACTCAGAAAGTCAGATTTAGGATCATGTTCCTAAAATCAATTAAATGTCTTTCTTGTTGCCCTGGTTGCCCTCCCTGTACCTCACTCCCAGAACTGAACCTAGTGCTCCAGATGTCACATGCCGGGATTGGGACACCGACCTGGACCCAACCCTCTGCTCATACTGGCTTGGTTTGGGCCAGCTGTTGTATCAGCTGCAACAAACCAGTAGCTCAGAGGAGTTCAGCCTGTGGTCACCTAACACAGGTCACCTAACAGAGGACCAGCCTTACTCCCTCGTAGCTGGAATCAGGATTTGCTTAAAATATTGTTGTGATTTCAGAGATGCAGGGTAGCTCTCCCTTTCCACCCAACATACATCCTCTTGGGGACCATATCTTTGTGTTCATATATCTCTTGTGCCTAGCTCAGTGTCTGACATAGTAAGAGCTCAGAAAATAGCTGTTAATGAATGAGTGAATGTTAAAAGATAAACTTCATCCATCTTATAACCTCAATTCCAGAGTGCCCTACCATGGGCCCCAGACACAGCTCCCACTTTATTGCTGTTGGCATTCCCCCCCAACTCCCCTTTTACTTACACTATACCCAACTCCACAGAGATCGTTGGTCAAGTGTTGCTCCCCACTTCAAGCAAGCTGGAGACACAGTTTGAGGGAAGAGATCACAGAGGAATGCACATTTAGATGAGAAAAGAAGAAAGTACTAGTTTTCTGAAAAGATGGAGGAGGAGGTGATAGTTATGTCTACAAAGCACAACCTGAAATGGAGTTTAATTATTATCTAGCAAATTTAATCAGGCTAAGCCAGCCAAACCAACTCATATTTCTGGCATGAAACACCTAGTTGGTCTGCCTATGCTGACCAAGTCAATAGAAATTGGCGCCAAACCTCTATTTTATTGTGTGGTGTGTTGGCACAGACTTACTCTTCTTGTTCAAAAACACAGGTACTTGAGTACAAATCCAGCCGTTAGACTTGCTCCCAGCTTCTCTCTGGCAGCTCTGGAATGCTAATACACACCAAGGGTATTCGGCAAGATTGGAATTTCAAATTTGGGAAGAGGAGAAAATGGCTTACTGGCGCTTTAGAGCCCCAATTCACAAACATGGATGTTTCAAGTATGAAAACCTAACTTAGATTTCTGAGTTTAAATAGGATTTAACACAATTAAATGTACATAAACTTTTAAAACAGAGCACCTAATCCAACAAATGCAATAAGGGCTTCGTGCATTTCAATGTGTGTAGAAACTCTGGGACTTTTGACGTGGAAGCATTGAGCCTGTCAAATATTTTCCCGCCGGGAAATATTTCTAGGGGAGCATGAGCCCCGAGTTTTGATTCTGGTATTCCTGTCGGGTGCAGGGAAGTTCAGCACAGATCTGACACAACGTGGTTATACCCAGAAGATGGGCAGGAGAAGTCTTCCAATCGCTATTTGTTTAGGTGGCGATAAATGTTCAGTAATACCATGGCGAGTGGAGTTTTGGCAAGGGACCGTCAACAGTTGAAGGCGGCCGTAAGGGAAACCCAGTGACTGCTCTATGGCGCACCCTTAGCAGTGCATCTTACAATGAGTAGCACTGACGTTCAAACCCGAGTTCCTGTACTGGCAGCTCAGGAGTTGGTTTGGCCTGCAGACGAGCTTTGTTTGCCTTGCAGTGTTCTGTTCTGTTAATTTTATCGACACTGAACAATCTGGAGGTTCTTAAAATTTTTTAGATTTTTGGACTCTTGAAAAAATCACATTTGGGTCTCGGTTGACACATGGCAAAAATTTCGTCTTGTCTACACTATTCTGCAGCTGGATCACTTTCCACACTTATCACGCTTGTCCCTGTTACTTCTGTCAAAGAAAACTATTTCTGTGTATCCATGGCTCTATCAAAGTAAGAAAACAAAGGTAGCCTGAAAGGGCAGCTTCATACATAATCATCACCTGCTTGGCCACGGGAGGCATTTGAGTTTGCTTTTCCATTCTAAAATAATGGCCCTGACTTTGTTCCCTCCCTAGGCAACACATTCTCCGACACTTTATCCACATTCTCTAGCGTCTCCCAACACACACGGGGGGTCCTCCAGGGATGCATGCAATTTGCAGAAGATCCCCCTCCCCATTCCCATTGGGTCATACAGCCTGGCCCCCTTTTCGGTTTGGAATCACTGTATTTAAAACCCTGAAGGAAAGTCTTATTCAATCAATCATTCATCGTAATTGATCATAAGTATCCAAAATACTACACAGCTTGGAAATTACTGCTATGAGGTTAACACCTTAAGAAGATCTTTAGCAAACTAAATTATGTCCCTTGTCTTAACACAGTCCCAGAAAAGGGCTGAGACTCTTTCCATGGTCCCAAGTGGCAGCATCCCCCAACTTGCAATTAGGTTACATTTTAAAAGTTCATTTAATATTGGTTGCTTGCAGCTTATAATTCCTTTCAATATTATAAATGTTGCTAGTTCTTCCACGGTTTACCCACAAATTTCTTTTCAACCATGTGAAGGGATTGCATCATGGTGTGGGGTTTTTTTTCCTGTAAAATTACTCAGTGAAAGCTCGTATTCCTTCAATAAAGTTGCTGTGCTAAGTATTAGAAAACATCACGAAAATCCACTTTGAGGTAACTGTTAAGTAGGATTGCTACTAAGGGGAAGTAATATTTTCTCTAGTTGTACCGAATGAGGGCTTTCTTCTTAGAATGAGTGACACAGTGGGTTTTAGCACAATTACCAGAAAGCAGAAACCTCTAAACCCTGGTCCCACCCTTGGAGAGACAGTATAAAGGAATCCAGAACCCCTTAAGTTTCCATCCAGGAAGACCGCAGCGACACAAGTCAGATGTCAGCCAGTAGGGATGGGGAAGAGGGATGCCCTGCTCCACTACGTAAAATGACACATGTGCGTGCGTTCTGCCCTCTCGGTGCCACTGCAAGAACTTGCTTCCCAGAAAAATGTCAATACATGGATAATAAAATGAGAATGTCAGCTCACATCAGCATTCATCTAGCTTCTGAGTTAAGAGCTGGGGCTGCTAAGATTACCCCTGGTCAGCAATGGGCCAGGTCACTTCAGAAACAAGCACCTCAATCATCCTGCCTACATGATTGTTTTATGGGCACTTCCTCCTCCAATGGGAGACTCCTGTACAGGCAATCACTTGTTTAAAGACCTGAACAAGTGGAAGCCAGCAGAGATCCGCGAGGCACCGGGGAAAGCTGACACAGTTCCTGTCCAAGTAAGGCTAGCCCTCCCAGGCATGCAGTCCTCAGAATCTTGCCCCATGACTTTCGAGTTGTGCTATGAAGTTCTTACTACACATAGATCTTGAACAGAGATTATAAATATCCTTGAGAATCCCTGGGAGGGGAGAAGATGCTCAGAGCCAGCTCACACAGAGGTGGACTGATGTGCCCAAGGAGGGACAGTGAGCCAAGGGTGGAAAAGAGAACAAGGTCAATAGTACCTGAGTTCTGGGTTTTAGCTACAAACCCAGAAACCATCCTGCTGGGACAGTGTCTATGGACATTCTTTCTTCATGTCAGAGATGTGCTGTGGGGAAAGAGAAGAGTGGGCAGGAAGGAATGTATAATAACTTCTTTTTTTTTTTTTTTTTTTGCAACTTCTTGGCTCTGTTGGAATTCACCAGTCACACGTACAAACGACTCTTGAAGCATCTCCCGTGCAGGCGTCAACTGCCAGCGGAGAGTCACAGAGAACAGATCCTACCCTGCAGAGCCCCCGCTCGCTGCAAATCCAAGTGTCGATGGACAAAACAGCCAGATGGGGAAATCTCCCGCCCCCTCCCCATTCTCCCACCAGCGTAAAAGGTTAACGGGGGTGGGGGACAACTGGAGAAGGAAACGAAATCATGCGGGTTCACCAGGAAAAGATCAAGTGTTGGTGGCAGCAGAGTTGGTGAGTGTGTTGTGGGCATTACCTCTCGATGAGGCTTCCAAGAAGGCTCCCGCTCAAGTCCTGGCGGCTCTGAGAACAAGCATTCTTGCATCAATAGCTAATAGGCTGTCCAACCAGATGTTATCTGGGTGGGATAAGAGGGTGAGAAAACAGACCTGTTGTACGCTGTTGTCAACTGCATCGCTGTGGTCAGAGAAGGCTGGGTGTGTAGTGTTTAGCGGGGTGCCTCTTTCGTAGTGAGGCAGACCAGATTACGTGGTGGTTTAAATCCGTTTCCTCTTGTGATTGGTAAAATACGAGAGTTATAATCATTCATGCATTACTAAAGCCTCCTTTCCATCATTCTGAAGGGACTTTTTTTTTTTTTCTAGAACAGAGCATGCATCCAGCAGAAACCTAAAGCGTTTGCTTTTCTAAGCGATCTTTTGCAATAAGCACACTTAAAAAAAACACAAACCGCGTATGGTACCTGTAACAAGACTGGAGATGATCAGCGGTAACACCAGCATCTGCAGCATCCTCATCAGAAGCTCCCCAGGAAAAGAGAAATACTTGACTTCCCGGTAGCTCATTTTGTACGGTCGGAGGGTAAACCCAAGGATTGTACCTGGAGGGGGGAAAAAAGGAGAAAAGCTGAGTTTTTTTAAAAACCGAAGTCACAGTCCTAGGGAAATGAGGAACTATTTGGCTGGTGGTCACTCCTGTCAGACAAGTGTACATTTATTTAAGCAGTAAATATTTGTGCTGCTTTAAGAGCTAGGGGTATGCCTGTCTCTTCGGTTGTAGTCTGGAAGGGTCTGGCTGAATCCAGGGCTTTCAGTAGGACTTAGAGAAAAAATGTTACTGGCTTCAGCAAATGAAAAATTTCTTTGTCTAACTTGAATGCAGTAGAACCCATTTTGACACGGCTTAGTACAGAGTTACAAAGATAGGGGCATAACTGGGAGACAAATCATGTATCCATGAATAAGGCATATAGGGGGGAAAAAAAAGCCCTTATGATGAATTTCCTTTGTAACAACAGATGTTAGGACTGCTAACATAACCACTTACAAAGGGTAGTGTCATTTTATTTTTTTCCAATTAAAAAAATTCCTCTTGTTCACACTGTTAATCCATTTGCATCATCTCCCTGTCTGCACACCATGCTTTCTGTCTACACACCATGCTTTCTGTCTACATGGTCTTGATATTACCTTGGCAACTGTATTGTACGGCCTTGTTAGTTGCTGGCAAAAGGAGGCTCCAAAATGAGCAGAGACTTTTTTCCAAAAATTTTCCCTGAAAACTTAGGGAGGAGTAAGAGAAGGAGAATGCAATTTTCCCCTTAATTTTCCTTCTGCTCCTGGAACTTTAAAATATATTTTAAAAAATAACTTTATCTGTAAATTAAATTATGCACGATAGCTTCTGAAGTGCTCGGAAATCAACAGACACATTGAATAAATGTACTCCCTCCCCCCTTTCCCTAATTTACTTTCCTTGCCCAAGAAAACTTACTTATTCCAGTATTGTAAGTATTTTCAAAAACTCTGTCCTGCTATTACTAAAACATGTGAGTTATAGAGAAATACTGAGTTATCTAGAAGCTAGAGGTTGGGGACGGGGAGAGAATACTGGGTAGACGTAAGTTTTTCTAAGGGAAGCAAACAGTTCTTTAAGGAAACCGAATCATCCTAACTTCTTATGAAATGGGCTTCTTCTCTTAAGAAATGAGGCACAAAGTTCATTTCAGTTGTCACAGCAACTCCAATTTCATTTCTTGGGTCTCAGCAACCACGAAGTATCCATGCTCTGATTATATACGTGATATTCCAAGTAAGAGTCTCAATCTGTGTGACTAGAAAATCTGGCTGATCCAGTTTGCAGGGCCTTCAGGAAAATGTTTATCGCGTTTTCCCAATGCAATGATCCTACGTTCAAGCGAGAAAAGGTGATCTGGAAAACACAGGAGAGAGAGGCAAAAGCCTGCCCGTGTTGGTTCTACCACTAAACAGCATATCGCTAACGCTCACCGAGCTTCTGCCAGACGCCAAGCGCTGTCAGTGCTTTACTTGTGTTGGTATATTTAGTCCTCACAAAAACCCCTGGAAGTAGGTCCTTCTTCACCACCAATGTACAGACGGAGAAATCTAATCACGGAGAACTTCGAACTTGCCAGATTCCAACAGCTACTCAATACCCAAGTCACAAAGCGACTCAAGTGACGGAGCTAGGATTGAAACCCAGGCACTTGGACTCAGAGCTGACACTCTTGACCCCCTCACCGACTTCCTACCTCTCTCGTAGAGCCAAACAACCACTGTTAGTGTGTCTGTGAGTTTCTTTTCAGAATGTTCTCATAGAGCTAAATATAGGGAAATCACACAGAATATCCTTTTCCATATACAGTCACCATAAGCATCGCTTTTAGCCTCATGATATCGAATCCAATGGTTGAACCAAATTTACTTAATACTTCCTTTGTCATTGAACAGTTAGGTTGGTTGGCATTTTTTCACTTTTATGAAGAACACCACGATGAATGCACCCGTTTTGTAACTAGGAATATTTTTTTAGTGCAGTTTAGAGAAAGGAAACCCGTGCATTGAAGACCATGATGACTTTGATTGACGTTATCAATTGTTTTCCCAGTGGGTTGGCCCCTCAGTTTAATGCTTTGTTAGTGAGTGAGAAGGCTTTAGTATTATCTCTACCTCTAGCAGCTGAGAGAATTTTCATAAAAATTGTTTAAACAACTTGTGAATGTGATGAGTAAATTGTACATATTTTTTATTTCTTTTCAATTTACTTAACATCTATTGAGGTCAACCATTTCTCCTAATTGTATATTCTCCAAGCATTTACTAAATCCTAATAGTTGAGGAGTTTATGTGTGTGTGCTATGTATTTGGTTATAAATTCCTTGCATAATAAAGATAATTACCCTTTGCCTATGTGTAAAATATCTGCTCTATTTTTCTGATTTGCTGGCCATTTATTATTATTCTAAAATACAAAGGTGTTTTGCATTTTTATAAAATAAGGTCTGCACACCTTTTTTATTAGGTGATTTCTTCAAGAGTTATACACTTTAATTTCTCTCCTCCCAAGTTTGATAAATCTTTAATTCATTTTTCCTGCTTTCATTGTTTGCTGGCTTTGTTTTAAAATTTTGAAGTTTTAATCTTCCCGGAACTTGGTTTGGGGTAAGGCACTGAATTCTAATTTTCAGTGCGCATTATTCCACACAGCACCATCAACAGCACACAGGAATTATAAAAGGCACTGGTAATATCTAGCTCTTTCCTGCCTGTTCAAATAAGACCAAGTCACACTGAAATAACTGCTTAATCTTATAATAAGTAAGTAAATAAATATTTATAAACCTTACTTTACTTCCAATCAATTTCACTGGAATTGATTGTTTTCAGAACTTTATTTAACTGCATTTAAACACTTGTCATTTAAGTATAAAATGTGCACAATAAACTCTAGAAACTCATTTTGGTCATCTGGAATTTGACCATGTCAAAATATTAGGAATTTCAGGTATCTCCCAAATAATAATTAAAGACCAGTCTTGGTTTTATAAGTTCATTTCTAAGTTGGCTGTTTGTTATTAGAAATGTATTTTTTCAAATACAACACACTGTTTCCAAGAATGGGTAGGATCCTGGCTAGTCTAGAAGTTAGTTATTAAATTGAAGTTAAGAAATTTGAATGAGTTAAGGTATCATTTAGAAGAAAATGGTAGAACAGCTGCTCAGCCAATGATACAGGTTCTAGGAGCAAGAGACAAGTCAATGTCGATGAAGGAAGGGATTAATCTTTCTAAATACTAGGTGCATCAGATCCCATTTCCCAAGGTCTGACTCTTGCCAACACTGACTGTATTCTTCTCTCTACAGCCACACCAGCTGTATCCAGACTCTCTCTCCCTGGGAGCTCTATGTACTCTCTCTCCTCTCCCCCCCCATCAAATACCACATTTATCCAGTGCCACCAATCTTCATCTAGGTGCAAAGCGGGAAAGTAGGCTAGCTCACTGAGTCCCAGGCAGTGGGTAAATGATGTCTCTTAACCCCAGTCCATCAGGTAGATATCTAACAGAGCAGCAGAAATACAGCCAGGGGGCAAAGTCTCAAGAGGTGATGATATTTTTCTTCTGTTCTTCCAGTCAACAGGCTTCTTGCTTGGAAGCGTAGTCCTGGCATCAGCTAGTCTAGAATGTCTCAGTTTCTTTACATTATCCGATATGGAACCCCGATTTTCTTAAAGCTCTTCTTTATAGCAGGGATAGCAGATAGGAGTCACCATTTATTTCTTCATAAGGGACAGTTTCAGGTCAAAAGCTTTGAAGAGAAGAGTTGTTTAGAGTGACAGCACATTGCCAATACTCTTTCAATCAGTTCTGCCCCTGACTAAGCTTTGGTCTGTCTACTATCTCTGGGTTTACCAAGTGAGCCATTTCTACTCCTAGGACAGAGGAGATGATGTTGGGAAGGGGAGTATTTATTGAGCCCTTAATGGGAGCAATGGTGGCCTGATCCTCATCACAACTTTATGAGGTAGATAGTGTCACGTCTATTTTTTAAAAATAAATACATCGATTGATGCTCAGAAGCTAGTTAACTTGCTCAAGGCTACCGAATTAGTAAGGGCTTGACTTGGGAATTTTAAAGAAAACCCAGAGCGCTTTCTACTACACTCTAATGCCTCTCAAACACAGACATATCCTTGTAGCCTGGGCCTGAGGACAGTTCTCAAAGGAGCCTGGCTCCTGGGTCTTCAGCACTTCCAACCCTGAACTCTGGCACTTGAGTAATAATCTTGGATCTGCTAGAGATGTCCCAGAGGCACCCAGCACATGCTGAAACCCATCAGAGGTCCCTTTATTTGTTGAGGATCTCACAATACGGTCATCACATGTACAAAGTCATGCTGACCATGACTACGGTCAACAGTACTAAGTCACTGTTTAAAAGGGTTCCACCCAATTCCTTTCAATGGAATGATTTAATTAAACTTACATAAAACTTATAAATTAAAATAGCTTGCCTCTTCACCCCACTTCACACATTGTAATCCTTGGAAACCATCAGTAACAAAGCTGGAAAGGACATTGAGTGAAAACATGCTTCAGGCGCCCATGTTTGAGGACAAGGGCTAGCAGTCATCAAGTACAGGCAAGACGCTGTGTCCTCATGAGCACATTGCCTCACGGAACCATGGAGGCCAGGATTCATATTACCTACACTTCACAGATGAAGAACGGGAGTCATTGAGAGGGTAGGTAAACTGCCAAAACCTCACAGCTGGTACAAGTTGGGCCATGGTCAATGCAGAGAGGGGTCCAGCTGCTTCCCCAATGCCAGGTGAGTGGCTGAGGTGGGCTTCACAAGCAGGCTGTCCAGCTCCAGGGCCCGGACTCTCACCTACTGTGCTGTACTCCTGGCTAATTTAAAGAGCCTTTAGGACACAATATTTCGCCTGCCTTTTTGTTCCATTTCAAATTAGTTTAACTCATATGGAGACCGAGTTGGGCAAAGGTTTTGTTGGTGTTCCTTAATGAAGTCAACATCCAGCTTTTTTCCCTTCATTTGTTGAATGAATAAACAAAAGACATTATTTTTTTGGCTGTTGCTCTGCCAGGCAGCATTAGAGGGGAGGCCAGGGCGGGAAGGTCAGCCAGCTACCAGCGTCCAATCAAGAGGAGCAAATGCTCTGAATGCGAAGACTGCTTTTTTGGGGTAAGCAGTTCAGGTTTCTGATTACACAGCCCAGTGATGAGACAAGTCTTCCCCGAAACATCCTCACAGACTTCTCAGAGCCCTCCACTCTCTGCCCTTCCGACCAACCAGAGGCAGCAGGGCGGGGTGGCCTTCTTCACTGTGGTCAGCGGCTCACTCACAGCCTCTGAGGAGCTGAGGACTCTGCACGTCCTTGAAGCACATCGATTGAGGTTCGCAGAGCTAATAAAAACCTTGATGGCCACCAGGTCTTTAGTGCGAAAGAACAGATCCTTTATTATTGATTACTCTGCAAAAACAACGATACAAATCCGAATAACCTCCCCATGGGATCTGTTACAGCTGAAGTAACCTTTGTAGTGTGCACCTTGGTGACATTATATAAGACACATGTCACAATGGGGCGCCTGGGTGGCACAACGGTTAAGCGTCTGCCTTCGGCTCAGGGCGTGATCCCGGCGTGCTGGGATCGAGCCCCACATCAGGCTCCTCTGCTAGGAGCCTGCTTCTTCCTCTCCCACTCTCCCTGCTTGTGTTCCCTCTCTCGCTGGCTGTCTCTATCTCTGTCAAATAAATAAATAAAATCTTTAAAAAAAAAAAAAAGACAGATGTCACAATTCAATTCGGATTGCACATTCTCAGTCAACAGTCTTCTTCTATCATTCCTGTTTTGGTATTTTACCGGATGTTTGGAATCTAGTCAGTATCTTAACTGGAACGCTGAAGGTGATGAAAATGAACTGTGCTGGTTGAATGCGATGAACAAAGACACATTTCTGTTTCAAGATGTTCTCCTAATACAAAAAGCTCAAGAAGTGAGTCCTTCAGGGGGGTTCGCTGTCTCCCCTAGAGAGTCGACACAACAAACACTTCTTTGGTAGATTAAATATCACTTCGCTTTCCTAAACCAAGACACAACGTGGACACTAGAGCCTCAGAAAGAACACATCACCACACGCTTCCTTTTGAAAGCCCAACACGTACAGCAAGTTAAAAGCTAAAGACATCTTTTAAGAATTTGGCCCATATTTAATCAGATAAAATTACTGAAAATATTAAGAAGTCAGAAAATATTTAAGAGTAGAAAAATGAGGCACAATTTGAAGTAAAATTTGGACCGATTCAACTTCTAACTTTTGATAAATGTTGGAGTTTGAAATAGTAAAATTTTATTCAAGTTCCCCTGCCCTATTTCCAAACTGTCATGAACAGATTGGCAGACCACAGCTTTCTAGAATAATTGCTCACCATACAAAATTCTCCAGAAAAAGACAGGATGCCCCCCAAAGGGCTCAGATACCAAAAGGAAATCTAAAAGTCATAGTTGCACTGATCTTGAGGGGAAGACTTTCTGTTTTGAGGCCACAGTATGAAAACTACCAAATGTCCACCCAGGATGAGCCAACTAGCTCTTCTAACACTGACACTGCAAACCAGGCAGCGGACATTCGAACTCCTACCAGAATAAGCTTGGCCTGCAGATCTGTAGCCAGAAAGGGTCCCTTGCCATCCACTTGTATGCAAGATGGCTCAAGGAAAATGACGATTTCACAATTTGTGCTGATCGCACACACTGGTTTTATGTGACAAAATACTACTATCCCCCAGCTGGGAGCTTTTCATTTATGTAGGAACAGTAACAACAAAAGACCAGCACTATCCTGTCCCAAGGCGACAATGGAACCCACCATCTCTGCTACATTCTACTGGTTAGAAGCAAGTCCCGGGTCCCACCCACACTCAACCAGTAAGCGGCCCTGGACAGTTAGGGGCTGACTCACAAGCAAAGGTCTTTCGGCCCCTTTATCCAGCTGCTCCTCGTGTGGTATAGACACATGCAGAGACAAGATGCTCCATAGATGTTTGGCGAATGAATGATGTTGGGATGGTAGTCCTAGGCCTGCCTTTAACTCTTCATGTGACCTTTCCTAGGCCTCATTTTTTCCCCTAATTTATAAAGGAAGAATGCTCCAAGATTCAAACATCACCCTCCTTCTTGCCGGGGCCTATTGCACAGCTTTCCAACTGGTCTCCCTGCTTCCACTTTGCCATCCTACAGCAAGCACCCTCCCCCCCCCGAAATACTACCCAGAGGGGCACTTTCAAAACCCAAGTCAGAGTGTTGTTCCTCTCTGTCCCCTCACGGCTCCCCACGTCACATGGGGTAAAAGCCAAAGCCAAAGCCATGTGATGGCGGCATCTGGCCTGCTTCCCCAGCTAAGCCAGATTCAGAACTCACCCCCCCCCCCCCGTTGTTGTTCCACCATCAGACATGATCCTGCTCTAGGGGCCTGGTGCTGGCTCTGCTTCCTGCCTGGGACACCCTTCGCAGAGGTTCCCAGGTTTACTTCCAGTGTCACCTTCTTACTGCAACCTACCCTGAACTTTCTTCTCCCTCGGCTGGCTTTGTTTCAGGAGCTCTTACCACCTTCCAAAACACGATATAATTTTCTCATTTCCTGTGCTTGCTGTTTATTGTGGTCTCTGCGTCCTCGAATATAAGCTCCAAGGGATCCAGATTTTTCTTTCCTGAGTATTTGTTTTTGTTCAGCGATATATACTAAGCCCCTGAAACAGTTCCTCACACATACCACGTGCTCAGTACGTTGCTGAATGAACGAACGAACCGCATGGCTTAGCTCTCTTTCAGAAGACCCGCGCCCAGCCGTGCCCAGCCGCCGGCGCACACGTGTACCCGATGGAGGGATCTGGAGGAATCGCTGTGCTGTGCGCTTCCCCACCGTGTTCTGTGAGCTCAGTAGCTTACCCTCAGGAACAGCCCTTCTTCCAAACCGTCATTTCTCTCTTGTGATCTGTGAAACTGGATCGCAACTGAACCACGATTTCTCATAGGGCTTAGGTTTTTAGAATCACAAACGAGGAGGGATAGTTCCCGATTCCTGTTTCTCCCACAAGGCTTGATTTTTTTGAGTATGAAGGAGAGCGGGTGTGAGGCTACAGAAAGGTCATGGACTGAGATTTCAGAGATGAGGTTCTGGGCCTGAGGCTGCCAGCAAATGATGCTGGTGGGTACTTTAAAGATTGAATCTTCCTATCAAACCTGCAGCATTTAATTATTACCCTCTTACGAATGAGGAGACTGAACCCTTGAAAGAGGAAGCTGCTGGTTCTGGGCGACAGGACCAGTGACTGATGTTGGCAGAATGGGGTTGCAAACGGAGGTCTGCCCATTTCCACAGCCCACGTCTTCAAATCATGACACCTCTTTGGACCTCTCTCTCTTTTTTTTTTTTTTTTTGTCCACAAAATGGTACGGATAGATCAGGACAGGCAGTATCTAAAATCCTCTTGAACTTTAATATTCTCGGCGAAAGGTTCTGAGTTTAAGCTGAAAGCATTATACATCTTAGCTGCCTTACTCTGAATGTATCTTGTTTCTTCTCATGAATTCTCAAGTCCTTGAGAAGGCATAGGAAAGCATTTTTTAATACGTCAGAAAATGCTTTGTCACCTTGGCCATTACAGTTATTATGGCAGGTAGGCAATAAATTATTTGAGAGATCAAATAGAAGTTTCTATTTTAGAACTTGGCTAGCTTGTAGCCCAGGCTGGAGAAGTCTTTTAAGTCGGTCTCATGCAAGCCTGATGAAGCCGGTGTGCATGAAGTTCCAGTAGTTTATTTTTACAAGAAGGGCAAGGGCGTAATGGTGAGTTTACCTGCCCAAGGGGTCTGCTGCTCCAGGTCTTTGGTTTCACCCCAAACTTCCAGGCATTTCCTGGAGAGAAGCTACTCTGTGGGAGGCAACCTTTCAACCCTCCCCCACTCCTCTGTTCCCACATCCTTCAGAGATTTGGGCCCTGGCTTGGCTCATTCTTTTGTCCTTTGGTATTTCCTGTTGCTGGAGGTGGGAAATACCTGATCCAGCCTTGTTCTACCAGTGCCGCCCAGAGGAACCAGCCCTGGGGACTGATGCAGACAAGTCCACTCGGCGAGCAACTCGGAGAAGACAACTCTGTCAGAAGAGCCCTAGGAGTTCTGAAAAGCCTGGTGCTTTCTTCCTAAAACTGCACTAACGCAGGCTATGTGAAATGGCGATTAAATTTGCAAATAATCCTACAGGTCTCTTAGTTTATTTTTTTTTTAATTTTTATTTATTTATTTATTTATTTATTTATTTATTTATTTTGTTCAATTAGCTGATATATAATACATCATCCGTTTTTGATGTAGTGTTCAACGATTCATTAGTTGTGTGTAACACCCAGTGCCCATCACCACACCTACAGGTCTTTTAAATGCCCAATCATTAGGACCTGTTGCATTCCTTTCTGGTAAAACATAAAATAGTGATATGAATGAGCAGAAATTGTAAATGCAGTTTCAATTCTGGGGATGTATCCGCCAGATACACTTTACCTGGGGGAAATCACTGTTGTACAGGAATATTCATTGTACCATTTAACAAATGTATCTAAATGCTAGGAACAATCTGAGTGCCCATCAACTGGGAATTACTTAAATAGATGAAGGTACACCCATATAATGCACCCCCAAGAGAGAAGGAGGGGGCTCTTGATGTGCTAATAAGGCACGATGTCCAAGGTATATTGCACAGTTAAAAAAGTAAGGCATAAAAGCAGGCTATATATATTATGCCAGCACTTGAATACAAAAGGCAAAAAAGGGATAGACATGTATTTTTTTATACTCATAAAACAATTCTAAAGGCGCACAAGAAACTGGTAACAAGATATTTATATCCTTTTGAATTTATTTTGGGCAACGTAAATGTATTTTATAAATAAAATAACAAAATAAATAAGCAAAAAGATAATTGGCTTTTTTTTTTTTTTTTTTTAATCTGACTGAATTCAGGGTGCCTGTCTGACTCAGTCAGAAGAGCATGTGACTCTTGATCTCCCGGTCATGCGTTTGAACCCCATGTTGGGTGTAGAGATGAGTTAAATAAATAAAAACGAAACTTGCAAAAAAAAAAAATCTGAATTCCAATCTATGTATTTCTGCTAGATGCTTGGATCTTTCTAAAAAGTCACTTTGGGTCTGGGTTAGTTTCTCCTCAATCTTGCTTTAATTTGCTTTAACACTGAGTTTACTTAATTTGGGCCATGGAGAAGAAAGTCACTAGCTGTGCTCAGATTTCTAGTGAGTGGGTCACTTTCCGACCAAACAGTTCTCTTTTTTCCTGGAGACAAGGAAGTGAATCTGAAAAAACTTTGAACTCAATCATGATAGGATCACATTGGCTTCCACTCATTAGCCCTTGGAGTAATGAGTGCCCCAAAGCTGCAAAGTCGCCTCGTCAACCAGTAGGCAAAGGTAACAGGCTCTTTCATCATCCATCAGACGGCGTAAAGCATGGCAAGGGCAGCACGGACAAAGCCCTGGGAAGTCTATGGAGTCTCAGCTTTTTTATATGACTATTTCATGTGCCTTAAAACAAATCCAAGAGGAAATAAGAAAGAAAGAAAGAAAGAAAGAAAGAAAGAAAGAAAGAAAGAAAGAAAGAAAGAAAGAAATAAGAGTCTGTTGAAAGACTCACAATTTCCTTCTCGATTGTCACTCATCACTCACATTCAGCAAGAAGCTGGAAGGCACCAGGAAACACATGGATCCCTGGGGTCTTGCCTTACTCGCTTTAAAGATGAAATTTCCAGGGGTGCAAAGTGTCTAAAAGCAGGGGCCGTCTTTTCAGGATGAGAAGGGCAGTGGTTGTTCCTCTCTCATTAGGGACAAATGAGCTTCATCTTACAAGATTCTGAATAGAAAGTCTCTCGCTAACAGCCATTGTTTCCTCTCTGGGAAGCAGAAGCCAGTCTGCGGCCTGCAATCATTGTTGCAGAACTGGAGAAGTCTCTTTGGGTATAAGAAGAATGGAGGTGCCCTTTCTGGAGAGGGGGACTCAGTCTTGAAATTCAAAACTTAAGGGTGCTTTTAACTCGCTGCTCCTACATTTACCTTTGAATTTTCGATTTGATACGCAGAGTGAAGAAGGAGTGCCTTTCCCCCTCTTGTCTTAATTCATCCAGGGAATACCTTCCTTCATCTAGTTTTGGGGCTTTCATTCTTCTTTTTTTGGCTTCAAAACCACTCGGGGACCTCTCTTGACCAGGCACAGTGATGGAAATATTCTTGGGTTAGGGAGTAAGCGCTGGGCAACTTTGGTAGCAGTGAAGCTTGACCTAAAACTCTTCATTTTTATGCTCGGTGAACACAATGGCTAAACTTCATGCCCTCAAGTGCTCTGTGTGTTTCCTCACCGCACAGCAATGATACAGCTCACCCAGCTGCCAGACCAAATAGCTGATGAATGATAGCACCCCAGTGTTCCATAAATATCAAGCGCTCCAACACCTGGAATGCACAACTTGGAAAAGACAGTGCTTAAATTCCAGCGGCCTTTTCCAGAAACTGTAGGCTCTTCCCTGCCTTGCTGGCTCTATAGCAAAAACAGAGAACTCGCAGCTCTTCTCCTCTGATTTATGAGGGATGGGCTGCAGGGCAGAGACGGCTTCAGCATGCCTCACCCGCGGGCTCCAACACTGGTTATCCCACCCAGACTGCAGGAACATGGTGGTCCTCAAGAATTTAATGGGAGAGAAGGGGGCTGCTTGTGGATGGGAGAGCCTGGCTAGAACGGGCCGGGAGACCAACGGTATAGGCTAGAGGTCCCTGCAATTGTACAGCATGAAGGGGTGGAAAGAAAACACTGTCATGCTTTACTCCATACATTCTGCTTTAGAGGAAGGCAAATCAGACGTTAAGTGATAGAATTTTGTAGCTGGAAGCAGACGTTAGTCAAATACATGATTTGCTGACGAGGAAACCTGAGGCCCAGAGATTTGTCCTGATCATAAAGTGAGGGAGTTGATGGCAGACCTGGGTCTGTAACCAGGACCTTTAGACTCTCAGCGCTTCCTCAGCTGCATTCCAGACACGTGCAGCTACTGCTCAGGAACACGGACTGGGCCCAGGACTTGAACTGCAAGAGAGAGCACTGCGCAAACGCTTTGGAAACTGGACACCGCAACAGTGGAAGGTATCGCTACTGCAGGCAATTGTTCCCAACACACCTGCTTATTTGATAACCTACTTAAGAGAAACAAATTTGAAGTTGCCTGCTCAGCTTTCTCATTATCTGAACAAACAGGAAGAAAACAGCAAAATAAAATCCACAAATAATCTTCGAACTACCATCACGCCCTCTACCCAGTACCAACTTTCTTAGGAACCAGCAACACTCCTCCCAGGTTTCCAGAACCCCTCATCTAGCCTGTCTGGACTCTGATGAGGTGGCCGGTAACAGGGAGTAGACCCCAAAACGCTGGAGAAAAGGGAGAAACCAGGGAGGTGGTGAACTTGCAGATTGGTCCCAAGTGGTATGAACAAAAATGCATGACTGAGCAGGTTACAACATTTATTGAACACATCTCCTCAGCAACTCTCTTTGCCCGAGAGAGACATCTACCGTCAGGCAAGCCCTCCATTGAGCAGTCTACCGTGATAAGGGCTGCGCTGGGGGGATTACTTTCTGCTTCCGTTCAGGAGGCCAGGTGGGTGAGGGACAGATAATGACAGTATCTCTTACTCCCAGCCTTTCATCTCGGCCTCTCAAAGCTCTTTACAACCACTAAATCTCTCCCTACAAGTCTTCTTGGCTCTCTTCTCTCGCCAAGGAAACAGAAGCCACTTCTAGACCTCAACCAGGTGACCATCTACTCCCCTTCCTGGCCTGTCCTCGCCGCAGCCCTGGCTCTCAGTTCTCTGGCAGAAGCAGCATCAAATCAGCATGTATTTTCACTTGGTGCCCCAGCAAAGTCCCACGCAAAAGATGAGGGGTTTACGGTTCCTATGGATACTCTTAGCTGCCAAGCCCTTACGGAAACTATGAAAGGTTACGTGGTTGTACGTGGCGGAACTGGGGTATCAATCTTGGCAGAGGTGTGAATTATTCTATTTTACACATGAAGGAACAGAGGCGCAGTTCCAGAACGGGGACATAAACTTCAAAGTGTCGGACTCCAGACTCCATAGCTCTGATCCACTCCCCTGTACTGTCCTGACTACACCCCCACGATAGGAGGCAGCTCCCTGGTTCGAGAATGAAATTGAAGGCCAGGATCCAGGCCGGCCATGAGCACATGTCAGATACTTGTGTTATCGTTGTCCCCGACAATTTTTTTCTGTATTTCTGCTCCCTGGGGGAGAAGACAAAGCAGAAGAAAATCCCTAGTCCCTACACCCTACCTTTGTGTCCCTTCTCCAGAGCAGGGCATGGTGAGTCCACGGCTTCCGAGCTCCTGAGGCCTAGCCCCTTCCCTCCCAGCCCCTGCCCCCAGGAGCCTCTGTGAGGAGCTGGGGTCCAAGGCACCAGGCGAGGGCCTACCCCAGAAGCCAACTTTTCTTTTAACTTCCCGAAGTTCCCTCTCTCTCTTCTTGTTTCCAGGAAGTGTTGAAGAAACCATGAACCCCAGCCTGGAAATCTTTCACCATTCTTTGGATTCCTGTTGTGCAACTGTGTGGAGATGCCCGTCTCTTGGTAAGTGGAGAGGCCGCCCTCATGGGGGCCGCACGGGGGCCGCACCACTAACTCAAGCCGTCGGATCCTCTGGTCCCGTTACCAATCACCTGAGCACGGCAGCCGCTGGCTAACCACATCACTAACCTTGTCTGACTGAACTGACTGACTCAGCTGGGTAGTGTGCACGTGTGCAAGGCACAGAACCCCACTACGGCGTTTCTGGGAGAGTCTCGCTTTGTGCATAGAGAAGGGCCCTAGAGTTAACAGCGCTCTGAGAAGAGTCTCTCTCACAGAGTAGCTTCTTCAGGAGGACAACCCGATTCACTGATCACTGTTCATTTAACATTCCAAGACAGAACCTGTCCTGGTTCTGCTTCGACATCAAAACACCCTCAAAATCTCCATGTCCAGTGAGCCTCTTGCACTGTATCTCTGCGGTGGCATTTGCATCTCAAAATCCACACGTCCAAGAAACTGAAGTCGCCCCTTCCATTCTTGCCCCAACCTTCTTCCTGTAGTCTACCCTTACTGGTCGCACCAGCATCCGCAGTCACCCAAGTCACCCAAAGGCCTGCAGGCCAGCTCTTCCGCTCATGCTCACATGCAACCAATTGTCAGAACACAGAAGTGCCTCGCATACTGAGGTCTCAATTTCACCCCTCCTTTCCTGTCGTTGGGTCAGTGCACACCCTTAGCTAACTGATGTCATAAAACAAGAAGGGACAGGTCCCGAGGGCAGGCACCAGCACTCAGAAGAGTGGTTAAGAGTCTAAACGTTGGGCCAGCATGGTGGATCTGAATCCCAGTCAAATATGCTTCAGCTGTGGGAAAAGTATCTGAGCTGTTTCCTCATCTGTGAAATGAGAATAAGAACACCTCCCTCCCTGGCTTGTTCTGAGAATTAAATAAAGCTAATGTGTTGATAACACTTACAACAGTGCTTGGCACACAGTATAAATGTTTGCAGTGTATATAATATGTGTAATGGTAGATGAGGAGACCAAGGCGCAGAGCAGTTAAATGCCTCGTCCAGGGTCATACAGCTACTAAATCATACAGTTGGCATATACATCCACTCTGTCCTTCATCAAAAGCCACACTCTTTTTTTTCCCCACATGGTTTTTTGTTTTAAGATTTTACTCATTTATTTGAAATAGAGGGTGAGAGAGAGTGCATGAGTTGGGGGCAGAGGGAGAGGGAGAAGCAGGCTCCCTGCTGAGCAAGGAGCCCTATGCGGGGCTCCATCCCAGGACCTGGGGACCAGGACCCAAGCCAAAGGCAGACACTTAACTGACTGAGCCACCCAACCACCCCCCACATAGGTGTTAGTAAGAAAGTAGAAATTCGGGGCTCCTGGGGGGCTCAGTCGTTAAGCGTCTGCCTTTGGCTCAGGGCATGATCCCGGAGTCCTGGGATCAAGCCCTGCATCAGGCTCCTCTGCTGGGAGCCTGCTTCTTCCTCTCCCACTCCCCCTGCTTGTGTTCCCTCTCTCACAGGGTGTCTTTCTGTCAAATAAATAAATAAAATCTTAAAAAAAAAAAAAAAAAGAAAGAAGAAACTCTAAGTATCAACACAAAAATCATGTATTATATAGAACAGTACTGATAATATGATCTCACTTAAAAACTGTTTAGAGATAATTTAAAAACTCTCTGGTACTACCTCTGAACCGTGTCTATTTGTCTGTCATCTCATTTTATCCATTTCTCCTACTAAACAACCTGGGGGAAGAGACTCCCCACTGCATAGCACAGGCCAGATACCCAAACATTCAGCATTTGTTAAATTGCTGAATCTTTAAACAAAACCACACATTTATTTAGCAGACAATAGAGAATAGTAGATAATATATGACTGTGGTAAAAAGCATTCAAACCATACAAAAACTTATTTAGAGGAAAGTAATATACCTTCTATCTCATTACCAGATACCCAGCTCCCATCCCAGAGGCAGCCACAATGACCACTTTCTTGTATATCCTTCAGAGATATCGTGGAATTGCATCTAATTATAGTGCAATTTACATTCATTGCTGGAGAGCATTAGCGAATGATGGGAAATGTTTTCTACACATTTAGTCAGTATGTTTTCTTTTCTGGAAAGTCACCAATTTTTCTCAAACCCATATAAAGGACAACCTAAACATAAAAGGTGTGTGTATAGACAAACAGTAGAGAAAGGTGCTAGTCGCGGGGTTCCTGAGTTCCCTCAAGTCAAATCACCCTCCGATCTATGCAATGCTATTTAGTTTCCTTCTCCTTGCAGCTGATCTTATGACCCATTTCTTCAAAAATTTTTAGCCGGAGATTTCATTTTTATTGTGCTATTTGTTCCCTGGACACGGACAGATGGGCATTCTAGGATTTGAACACGACAAAGGACTTTCTCTTTCTTTCAGCGAGGTGTCTGAGGTCACTCTCAACCCACTTACCACAGTTTGAACCGAGAAAGTGCTTCCTGGAGGGAGAAAGATAGTAACCACTCTCCTCAGTGTGGTTTTCGTCAGACAGATGTCTGCAACAGCCCTGGGAGACACTTTATCTAATGCTTTAATAATGAACCCTCTTAAAGGGACTAACACTTGGCAATGCCTTCTCTTAGGTTGCGAATTGGTTCCCATTACACGGCCTTGTCAGAGCATGGCACATTCCGACTTTGACATCGCTTAGAAATGACATTAGACATTAGGCCTTCTTTTTATTAAAAGTGATTAAAACCTAAGAATTTGGTTCTTCTCACCTCCTCTTTGGGAAAAATAACTTTTCTTCTTCCTTGCTAGCGTCTTTCCAGTTTTTTTCCTACGATGCAGCGAACGGGTTAGAAAGTTAAGTCCAGACATCTTACTATTCTTTTAGGGCTGAAGTACACATGGTACCCAGTGACAAGCTAAATGGGGCCTTTGTTGCCTCCACTGGGCCCTCAGTGGAAGACACACCAAGAGATAACGGAAGGATTCTTCCTTCTTTCCTAAGTCTGTTTGCTACTGAGTTGTCTGTTTGCCTTTCCAAGTCTTTGGTGTAGACTCAGTGGTCTCTCTGACTGTCAATGAGCTCTTTTTATGTGTTTCTTTGTTAGTGCCTTCTTCTTGTTATTTCTACCTCTTCAGTTTCCATTCGTAAAGCCAACCATGAGGATATCCTGCCAAGTTATCTACCCCGGCGTAGCCAACTCATTGCAGTTCTCACAAATGTTAGGCAAGTCCTCACTGGGCTAGAAAACGATCCCAGAACTCATAGAGAAAATGGACTATTAAATCCTGGCATTATCTTCCTTCTATTAGAGATTTGTCTTTGTAATCACTTAGGAACTTGCTTCTCCATCAATCTGACTCCCATGTGCAGGTTTTATTACTTTCCCTTCCTCTATTCTTTAACTGAAATATTTCTGTTCTAGAAATCGAACTCTTCTTGTGTTTAGAACATCGTTTTGAATACGTGTTTCTGCATCTTTTCCAAACATACGCCAGTAACACTGAGCTCTAATTAAGGGTGTAGGATTGCAGAATAAATGAGTATTTGTTAAATGAATGAGAGGGATGTGGCTGAATCATTTGTCGGAGAATTACAAGTTTTCTGCTGATTTAACTGGGTAAACCATATAGTAAAATGACAATGCTATGTGAATGGACCCAGCATTGCTTGCTAACTGGCCTCTACCAAGACACACAGCAGCATTTCTCTTCCTGGCATCTCTCACGAGACACCAACCAGTCCACAGAGCAAGAAGGCAGGATGGCAAAGTGGGTAAGAGAACAGCCTCTTGGCCGGACAGCCCGAGTCTGACTTTTAGCTCTAGCACTTACTATCTGCATGACGTTGGGCAACTTGCCTGATCTCTCCTTGCTCACTACTCTCATCTATAAAATAAAGATCATACTAGTCATACCTTCCCACTCACCCACAGGCTTGTTTGAGGATTAAGTAAGCTTATAATAAAGGCAAAACACCTGGAAAGTAGTTGGAGTAGCACTGCATGATGTTTGCTCTTATTACTCAGCAGCTACTGTTTGGCTTGCTGGCTGTCATTCAAGCATTTTACATCAACTTCCAAGACAGTGATACAGCACTGAACTACTTCTCCCAGGAATGTATTTCAACCCGGGAATCTGGGGCGCCTGGGTGGCTCAGTCGGTTAAGCATTCATTGCCTTTGGCTTAGGTCATGATCCCAGGGTCCTGGGATAGGGCCTTGAGTCTGGGCTCCCTGCTCAGTGGGGAGCCTGCTTCTCCCTCTGCTCCTCCCCCTGCTTGTGCCCTCTCAAATGAATAAATAAAATCTTAAAACAAAACAAAACAAAACACCAAGCAAACCACAACAAACCTGGGAACCTACTAAAGAAAGCCACTGCTTCCCTGAGTCAATCAGGACCTTTTCTCTCTGAACATCTCTACAATTAGTTAAACGGTCATTCATCACCAACAATTACTATAAGGAACAAAAGATGTTGAAATGGAATACATCTAAAGTCTTGTGACAAACTATTCTCCTGTTGTACTCTTATTTGTCTACACTTTAAGAATCCTATTTTTTTGGATAAAGTTCTAGTTATATTTACATGCTACAAAATTTTCTTAGTTTTTATTGTCATTACCTCTTTATATTTGATGGAGATCCTGGCAAACTCAAAGGTAGAGATTAAAACTGTACACAATGCCCCCTCCCCCTTTTGGGCCACACCGTAGAAATTTACGTTAGACAGTTTTTACAACATGGCATTGGCTTGTATGTTTACCAGCCCAAGGACTTCTGTATTGGTTCGGCCAAAGATTCCAAGTAAGTAGCTTCTTCAGCTGTATTTTAAAGTAGGATCCACGCCACCCATAAGTAGTAAGTGATAATTTCAGGTATCAAACAAAACAATGTTTTATTAGTACAGATTGCTGTTAACACGCTACATTTGTAAGAGGCTGAAAAGGGATAGATAGCTATTTATGGCAAGAAATAAATGAAAAAGATCGGTGTCAACATTTTTCTCAATTCACTTTTTCCAGTCACTGGATGGGGGAGTGCGAACACCAAAAGACTCAGCCTCTACCTCCAGGCATGATACTCAGCTTCAAGTCAGCACCAGCTAGAAGATAATTACTATTAGGATCCTGTACCGCATTTTGGGTGTACTAATTGTATAAATTAGTTTTAAGTGAAAGTGACATCGTATAATGATTACATTTTGTCCAAATCTAGCCTGCCTACTTGTTTTTATTGTTATTTAAGTGCTCAGGCCTAATGATTAAATTATCACTCCTTCATCCTTACACGAGATGGGAAAACATTTGATTTGTTTCCTTTCTCCACACAATCAATTGATTTGCATCATGCCTAATGATGCTTCTTTCAGATTCCCATGTGTTTACCATATATTGCTCCAAACATGCCAACAGACTGTCATTTATGGGAGAAAAAAATCTTCCAATACAGATGAAAGCCTGGACTATTATTTTGAATACCTACAATCAGTCCATCTGATAATATGCTCAGGCAGCCAGATGCCCCAGAGAAACAAGATCCTTTTTTTTTTTTCTTTTTCTTGGTTGTTATCAAATGACTTACCCACAATGACTGCAGTGACAGTGAGCAGCACAAAAGCATTCCGAAATAGGTAACTTTTAACATCCTCCTTTGTGATATTCTGCACTTTCCTCTTGGCCAAGAGTGTGCGCTTCCGAACTCCTCGCTGGAATCTCTCCATCCTGCCCCCCATCCTGGGCTCTTCTCCATTGCTTTTAGTCATATTTTACTTCTCTAGGAGAGTCTCTTCTTTGCACTTCAGTGTCTTGGAATCACCCCCGGAAAGCCAGACCTCTTTGGTGTTAGAGAACACAACTAGAACCAGGAGAGAAGGGACAAGAGTTACAGCCTGCAGGGCTGAGAATGCAGGGGTGAGAATCAGGGCGGCCCCACAGCAGGGCAAGCTGTTGGCACACCGCATGATCTGGGTAGGAATCAGGGGCTAGAGAGCCGCAGTGCCAGGTTTCAAGGCTGGGATGTGCATATTTTACTGGACCCCTTGTGGGAAATGTGCATAAATTCAGAAATACGAGCAATAAAATATGTATGTATATACAAGCAGAATTGTGTGTTCTATTTTTAAAAAAAATTTTGCCCTTCCCATTCCAAGGAGGCTATAAAAGGGTTCATCAGAGCCCTGAGTGTGACTGAGCAGACCCCACCCCCTCATCTCCCCGGAACCTAGCCAAGTGCTTTTTGCACAACGTTCACCCTCAATAATGTCTAATTGAACTGAATGCACAGGAAGCGCTCAATAATTGCTTGATGGCTCATGTTGTGTACATGGTGAAGGCATAACCAGGTCAATAAAATGAATTAAGATATTGATATTTCACTTTCCGAGCTTTGTTATCTATAATAAAGTAACGATTTTCTTCACTAAAAAAAACATGATAATATCAGTTGGTAATTATGGGCATGAAGAGAACGCAATAAAAAGAATACATGCCCAGGACTTTGGAAATATATTTGACTATTTTACAGGGTCACTTTTTAGTTTTTTCCCTGAAATAAGCAAAGATCTCCGAGGCCAACTATACATTATCTGAAACGGTAATTCATTTCCATTTTTGTTAAAAGTAGAAAGTAGTATCTGCCTTTGTGGCAATCATATCGGAGTCTTCTCAGGAAACCATCAGCGACTTCTGGGCATTTCAAAATTTAGGATTTCTAGAACAGATGAGATGAATCCAATTTTCATTCCAAACATTACAGTGTGTGGTTTCCATTTCTTTAAAGTGCTCCTAGGTTATTCAAATAGATCTAAGTCCATCTCTCCTCGGTGGAAATCAGTTGTTTTGAAGAAATCAAAGGATTCCTCCTGCTTTATAAGATTTGTGATCCATAATCCTTCCCGTGATCAATCCCAGTGAAAATGAGTGGTGCCTGTGGACGTGTGTACATGGCAACGCAAGCAGCCAGCGTGTGCGGCTGTGGGGGAGGTAACTGGAAAGCAAAGACTCCTCCGAAGCTTTTGGCAAATCCAAGGGTGGAAAAAAAGACTCGTCTTAACAGTTTTGACTTTTAAATAAAATTGCAGGTTGGGGTCAGTGATAATACGACCTTACAGCTTGCTTAAGACTTCACAGCAGATTAGAAGTTGAGGGAGAAGGGAAGGAGGGTTGACACGAGAGACCAGATTTTTTTTTTTTTTCCTTTTCATTAATCTCTGGTTCCCTTTCCAGTCCCTTTTAAACAGACCAGCTGAGCCTTGATTCTTTTCTGGCTCTGGAACCACCATCTACCCGAATCCAGCCCGAATGACTCAACTCCAAATTAAGCGCGGACGCGGCATAAATAGACACCATGCGCTGGTTACATTAAATTACTAACGTGGACTTTATCTACCAAAATGGCTAGCTTTCTACTCTCGCTGCTCCTCCGCTAGCGAAACGAAATACACGGGTGGAGAAGTGCAACCAGGAGCGAAGCCCAGCAGGAATACAGAACGTCAGACTTACCTTTTCTGATTTTGTAACGCGTGGAAGGGACAGCAGGCAATGAAAGGTGAATTCCGCAGCAGGTACGGCACAGCCACAAACGCTGTGAGCAACGCATGCACGCGCTCTGAAACTGCAAGTTACTATCAGGGCAACTTAAGAAAAGGGGAGGAGTCTGCGCCCGGGAAAGGGGGAGTGGGGAAAAATGAAAACACCACAGGGAAGGAGGGGGCAAACCCGAGGTTTCTGGAATATTGATTAATCTTGGCTCACCAGAAGCATGCTTGCTGGCTTTGTTTTGCTCCTTAGACCACTTTCACGCTTTGCCAGTTCACTTTCATTAGGAATGCAAAACCGGGACCAGGAAGAATTGCAAAATAAAGCTCACACACACTCAGAAAGCTGGAAGTCTTGATCAGAACGTTTCAAAGAAGACCGTGCTAAGACTAAATTTAAATATCTCACTTCATTGCAGGTTTCCTCCCCTGAAGGAAACATGAGAGTGTGCTCTTTTGCCTGGTTGTACAACTGTTATAAAGAGTCCCTCGTTTTGGAATTGGGGGAATAACTGACGTTTCTTGGGAAGACCCAGAACGCAGCAAGTATGGAGAAAGAGAAATGCTTACTACAATTCTACAAACTTGCCCGAAGTTACTCAAAACGCAAGATGAGGCATGTCTCTATGTTAGCAGTTTAACTCTTCTTCTAACAAATCTAATTTAGCTCAGACTGCCTGCATTACAAAGACACACACCGAGACCAGGATCTTTGCTGAGCTATAAAGTAAAAAGCGTTTTAAGACCAAAAGTGTAAATGCACACCTGAAGGTTTGTGATTTCAAAAGATAAGTTGCTATATAGATAGATGCTTCAATTTTAAAGGATGCTGAATATCGCCCCGCCCCCCCCCAGCCCCGGCGCCATCGTTTTTTAGGAATTAGAAAATTCTCATTGCACTTTTAGCCCTCTTTTCTTAGAAAGGAAAATAGATTGTGGAAATAGATTTTTAAAAAATGAAAAAAAAAAACACATCTTTTTAAGCCTGACTTGGCTCCAAAACTTTGAACTTGTTTAGCATGAAGACCAAAGTTTGAAACAAAAACCCATACCAAAAATGACAGCTAGAGTTCTGTACTCCTGTTCGTTAAATCTCGTGTTCTCCATGCAAAATCTGCTTCGTTCGTGCGTCTGTCATCCAATAGGGAGGTGTGTTTTTTCCCTCGTTAGCAAACCCAGGGAGAGTCTAAAGATATGTCTCCTGCCAGCTTCCCTTCCGAACGGGTTGGAAAGCAAGGGCGAATCGTGTAAATGACTTAAAATTACAAACGAGCAGCATTTGTTTAACAAATCATAACAACTTTTCAATTTGGCGTAATTTTAAGAGTTTATTGAAAATCACGCTCTTGACAGTCTCAGCCCTCAGGGATCTTTCTCTTGCTGTGATCTCCTAGGTCACTTAGCATCTGTGCCACATTGTTTAACACTTAATTACGCTCTGTCTTCTGCTAATCCTGTCTTTTTAAAATCATGTTAAGCTTTGGCTTCTTGACCGAATTATAAGTTCTTTGAGGGCAAGAACCAGTCCTATGCCTGATACAGAGCAAATATTAAACAGTTCTTAGAGGTGGACGGCGTAATGTAAGAGTATGAAATAAAATGCTTTTCAATCTTCTGTGTTAAAAGGAAGTTGTTTGTTTTTCTGTTGGTGCTTCTGGCCTAGGTGCGTGGAGCAGAGTCATTTCTTAACACCATGAGCACATTTGAAAGCATTTATTTACTGCCCTAAGTCCTATCCGAGCCATGGGTTTAAGAGTAATTTGTCCATATTTCTTGTGGAAGTGACTTGTATTTTAAGAGAGCTTAAGAGAGAAATCTTTAAATGATTTTAAATGGAGTTTCAAGCCAAGTGGCATTTCCGTTTCTAAATTCTGTTTTTTCATAGGCAACAAAGAGGACTAGAAAAACCACACTTTGGTTAGCATCGAGATGAGAAGGCCCTACTGCCCTTTCTTTTTTTCTTTTTTCTAATCCCTAAGGCTTGGTTAAAAACCATTTCATTATTTTAGTTTGCGCAGACATTATGGGAGTCTGGTGTACCCTTGAGAGGGGAAGTAATTCACCACTGAAAGTTTTGTTGGCTGTAATAAAACCTAATGAGAAAATGAGATGCAAAGAGTCTCAGTTCAGAGTTCATCTGAATTACAAGGTTTTAGTCTGGGGGGAAATATCGAGAATTACTTCTTTTAAGCACCACTTTCTCTTTGGGAAAGCTATTAACAATAATGCCCTTGGGGCGACCTAGGCCCCAACTCAACACACATTTCTACCTTTTCCCTTACTTCATAAATAAGACCCTTAAGCATTAAAATATTTTTTTCCTTCATAGAAATGTGAAATAAATGAAAGATGAAGAAATTATGAACAAGACTCTATAGGCTGGATTTCATTTAAAGCTACTTTGGGTAGGAGACACAGAGCCAGGGAATCATATTAATTTTGGTATTCCAGAGTGAAAAAAAAAAATCACATGGGGCAAACGCTGCTCCTTTTGAAAAATCTTCCAAGAATCCTCTGTGAACATACTATTGTAAAGTATGCCGTACATATATTCTTTTTTATTTTTTGAGAAAAAAATGTCACTGGAACAACCACCAAATCTAACGTATTCTTAAAGGGACTGTTTCCATTCATTAGCCTGAAGTACGAAGGATCGTGATTAACGAGTAAGGGCTGGAACACAGTACAGAACAATTAATTTCAGTATTCAAGATAAGGGCATTCTGGAATTAGAACAAGAAAATGGATTAGAAAATATTTTAACCTTTACCAAATGTTTTCTACTTTTATTTTAATTTCATGTTTTGGGAGAGATTTTGTCGTCCTTTATTCAAATAGCTTATGTTTTAGGATCATCAATAGGGAGTGTCAACTCTCCTATGATTTGGAAACTATAGAATGTGAAGACATGAATGGGAATTGATTTAACCTGGGTGGAAATGTTAGAGTTGTAGTTACAGTAGAAGCAGAACTTATGGTCGTTGGTCTTTCATGTTGTCTCGAATTTTTTTTCTTAGGCTTGAATGTAAAAAGCAAAACAAAAAAAATCTGTGCTGAATTCTGGTTAGTTGGATTTTTTTAACCGACTGGGTTTATTTTAAACCCAGATGAAGCCTGAAAAACCCAGCTCTAGGGGTGGATTATAATTAACCTTTATCATATTCATTCATTCGTTCATTCAACAAACCTTGAACAAGTATTGTGCTCCCAATGCCAGTCCCTTTCCTCAAGGAGCCCACAGACACACATCTGTAATTATTTTTTTTTAAAGATTTTATTTTTATTTATTTGACAGAGAGAGACAGCCAGCAAGAGAGGGAACACAGGCAGGGGGAGTGGGAGAGGAAGAAGCAGGCTCCCAGCGGTAGAGCCTGATGTGGGGCTCGATCCCACAACTCCGGGATCACACCCTGAGCAGAAGGCAGACGCCCAACGACTGCGCCACCCAGGCGCCCCACACATCTGTAATTATTATGCAGTGGGCAAGGGGAGAACCCCACAGGGAGTTATGGGAATTCTGGGTTGGGGCCTATTTACCAGGTCTCTCTACGAGACTCAGAGTTCCCTGAAGGAGGTGGGCCTGGCTTCACGTTGTATGTACAGAGGATCCGAAACACCATATTAAAGAACTTGAACTCCCAGGCACAGGAGTGATTTTAAATTTGGGGTTGATGCAAATCCTTTACGTGAGGAAGACTTGAGTTAGGAAATGGAAGTGAAGAGAAGCATTTACCAAGTGGGATAGTTCACACCTACATTAAAAGGAATAGTTTCTGTTGAAAAATACAGACAATCTCATAATATCGAGGCCCCTCGGGATAGGCTGGCATTGAGCAAGACCTCCTGCAGTAGATGGGTGTGTACTCCCCACGTCACTGGCCTGCCCTCTTTGGTTTTAGTTTCCTTTAACATACTCTACTGTTTGGACCTTTGGAAGTGGTTTGAGCAAGGGCAGAGGCCTAGAGAATCCCAACATAAGGGGGAAGAAGAACAAGAGGAGCTCTCTAAATAGACCCACTCACGGTGAGAAATGACACCAACCACGTGATCACAAGTTAGCTAAGAACTGGATCTCATGGTGGTTTAAAGAAATTGAGCACATTTTCTTCATACTGAAACTAAGGACGGTCCACTTTTTAGTGAAGATTTCACAATTGCTATTAATTGTGACATATTGTGAAATGGCTTTTTTCCCAGTTGCTCCCAGTTGCCAAACCTCTGAAGGACCAGAATCTTGGTTTAGTTGAGGAAAATCATGTAAGTTAATTGGAATTAGTCTTTGGCCGAGTGCTAGCAACAATAATAGTGAACATTTATATAGCGCCTCACAGTTTTATAAGGACTTTTATGCATGTGATCTAATTTAGTCTTTGTGACAATGCTTGAGGCATATTCTATTATTACTAGTCCTGTACACCCAGATGCTGACATGGCGTTTCATAGGGATTAAGCAGTATGCCCAGGATTACAGTCAGTGAGTGACAAGAGTTCACAATGATTCTGAGAACTTGAGTTTCTTGGGGTGCCTGGCTGGCTCAGTTGGTAGAGCACGCAACTCTTGATCTTGGGGTCGTGAGTTTGAGCCCCATGTTGGGTGTGGAGCCTACTTTAAAAAAATAAATAAAATACTTAAAAAAAAGAAAAAAAAAGAACTTTAGTTTCTCATCTTTTTCCAAAAGAAGTTCCTGGTAGCTTTTATTAAAGATAGATAGAAAAGAGAGTAAAGAACATTAAAAGGAGGGCCTACCATCTGTTATTTCTTCTGGAAAATCAAGAATAAATTTCTCCTCCACCTCTTCCTCCTCACCCTTCTCCTCACCCTCCTCCTCACCCTCCAATCCTTGATAGGTTGATTGCCCCTCCTGTCTGCTCCCAGGGCTCCCTGGGCTTAACTCTCTAGAGTGATTACCACTCTGTTCTTTGTAGACTGTGGGCTCTTTGAGGTCAGAGCCGGTGTATACAACCGCTGCATACTCTGTAACCAGCACAGAAGGTCCTCCGTGAGGAGTCGCCATGAACAAACGGACAACACAGCCATACATCGATCCCTCTCTAATCCTAAGACTTGGAGAAAAGACATCAACAAACACCAAACTTTAAAAAGTGGGGGGAAAAAGCCAATGAATTTCTTTTTCAGTCTTTACGATGTAAAATAGATCCAAGTGGGGCCACTCTAATTGAATGGGTGGGAGGTGGGTGTCATGGTCTATTTCAGTGTCCCCCTTCCTCAGTTAGCCCCCGAGGTACCTCACCAATCCATGGATTCCACCCATGGTCCTTGAAAACAAGATGAATGACGAAGTCAGGTTGGCCTTTGCTGTTGTTCCTTAGGGCTAGGTTCAGGTTTAGAACTTGGGTCCCCCATTCTTGCTCCCGTGGGTTTTCAGTCACTAAAGCACATGTTTCTCCCCTCCCGATTTTGAATGTCATCTGTAGGATGAGGTGGGACTACATTATTTCCTCAAGTTGCTTTCCCTATTAACATTCTATGATTCTAGATCGTGTCATGCCAATAATGGGCTTGCCTTATCCACTTCTGCCTGTTTAGGTAAAGACACAAATTTTTATATGCTCTCAATGATTAATGGCTTCTCATTAGATTTCTCTGCCACAAACTAAACACAAACACATAAACAGTCACAAAGAGGAAGCTCATTGAAGGGCACGGGTTTTATGAAGCACAGCGATGACATGAATCTTTTATAACTGTTTGCTGCTATAGAATCATAATTACAGCAATCAAGAGAGATACACATCTTTTGTAAGGAAGAAAAAGTAATTATAATTTAAAAGCACACAGCTCAAAGTTGCCATCACAAAAACGACTATTATAGCAACTATTTCGCATTTGGACATTTTTTTGGCAGGAGGTCTGGGCATTGTTTATTGTGAGTCAGAAACAGGCACTGAGAAAATATGCAAATTTTTTAAGCAAGAGAAAATGCAGCTTTGAGTTGAGAAAACAGGGTGAATGGTGGAAACTGTCTGGGCCTTGAACACAAATCAACCTTAGCTGCTGAAATCATTTTTGGTCATTGGATGCTGTTACAGGGATCTGGGGTAAGGTCAGAATAAAGTTATTTTATGTTTTAAAACATACATTCAAGATTAGGGCTATGCGCCCGAGTCAAAGTCTCTCTTCTGCTAATGCTGTGTCTATGGATTGATTCTGAGTAGAAAGACCAGGGAAGAAAGCCACCAGAATGCTCATGGATCCCATTTTCCTCGGCCAGGCAGGGGAACTGCCGTTGCCTGGTGAGGCAGTTCACCTATGGGTCACAGAAGAGGCAAAGGCAAACCTCTTTCCTCACCCAGCTGCTCCCCCACACAAGATCACACCTGCTGAAGTGAAGTGAACTCCGGGTGACCAGTTCATTCCTGTCAACAGGTCTCGGCTGTGAAAGGTGTTTCTATTAGAACTGCATTAAGTCCAATCAGTTCTTAAAAAAAAAAAAAAAAAAAAAAATCTCTTAATATCAACAGGTGAAATGAAGGGAGATAATATGATGTTGGACAAAAATACACTAAAACTGGAGTGGGGGTGTGTAAACCTTGGCAAATATTGTGGCCCTGCCCTCCAAATGAAAGGTGAGACAAGGGCTGGGTTTAAAAAAAATTTTTAACCCTTTGTTCAAATAAAATCTCAGTGATGAAAATAACAGCAATGTGGCACATGAAGGATAAGCCACTAGGTTTGCCCTTCCTCTGGCTTCTCCTTCCCCTCCCCCTTTCCTCGTCTCCACTGCCAGCACCTGGACCCCGAATGGGTGCCCAGGGTCAGATACGGAAGCAACTGAATCAGGTAATTCAAAGTACTCAAATTCTAAAAACAACCCCTGAGGAAAAGACAAAAGACATAAAGTAAACTCTAAGAACCCAAGTTTAAGTGATGCCTCAATTAATATATTTTATAGAGGCTGCCTCATTCTAGTAAATTCCATGATAGGTAAGATGTGTAGGCATATGTGTTTCAGGTCTCAGGCTTAGGTCTAGGGGTTTGGGTGGTGAAGAGACAGACTGGACTGAGGGACTGGTCATGTTTTGTATGGCCTTGTGACCTAGCTAAGCCCCAGGACAGATGTGAGAAACGAAGCATGGCAAAACAAATGGTTTGCCCCAAACCAACCAAATGAATGTCAGAGTCAAGACCAGAATCCAGTGTTCACTCTCAGTTCTACTCATTTTCAGAGAAACATATTGTCCTTTAATCCCAATTACATTCAGTGAAAGAAGTGATTTGATTCATTCATGAGGCCAGTGTTTTAAAATCCAATATTTTAAATCTGTGTTTTCTAATATGGTGGCCACCCTCGACATTCAGCTATTGAGCACTCAAATGCAGCTTGTGCAAATTGAGATGCGCTGTAAGGATAAACTATACACTGAGTTTTGAAAACTTGATCCAAAAAATGGTAAAGTATCTCATTAATAATTATTTTTATTTATTATACATTGTAATGATAATAGTTCAGGTATTAGGTTAGATAAAATATATTAAACATATATTAAAATCAATTTATCTGTTCTTTTTGCTTCTTTTAATGTGACTAGTAAAAACATTTTTAATTACATATATGACTCACCTTCTATTTCTATTGGGCAGTACTGTTATAACATGGTTATTCTTTATAGAGGAGTTCTTGTTCTTTATAGAGGAGTCCTTGGAATTGTCACAGCCGGCAAAACCTCTTCTCTAGCCCATTCTCTCCCAATTCATTTAAATAGATTAATGTAAGGTGAGAATATTTGGTCTCTGCTAGTGGTCATACTACTACTAATAAAAACAGCTACCATTAGTTGAGTCTTTCCTATGTGCCAGGCACTGTGCCAAGTGCTTTATATTTGCCTTGTTTACTTGTCACAACAACCCTTTGTCACGAAGTTTTATTATTCCCACTTTACCAATGAAGGAATTGAGGTTCAGAGAGAATCAGCAACCAGCCAAGGTCACAAGCTGGTTAAGTGGTTGGACTGGGATTCCACCCCAGGCCACTTACATTCAAAGCTCAGGCCCTGGAAGGCCACACAATTCCTCTTTGCCGGAACTAACAGTCTCAATGAAAATACTGCCCTCAGAATTCTACAAATTCCCAGCATGTTTAAAAGCACTGGAGGGAAGGTAGAACACACAGAGAGGGCCAAAATGGTTGCAGTCCTCAAGGACATCACAATACAGTAGGAGAAAGCAAATGCATGATGAAAGACAGGACAAAATAAAACCTGATGAAATATTTAAAATGGATTTCTTTAGACAGGAGAGAGATTAATTCCAGTTGTGGGGAAAAAGAGTTTCACGGAAGAGACAGCATTTCAGAAGGAACTCTGAAGATGAGGAGGTTTCTCCCACAGTTCGGAATAGCTCGGGAGAGTCATTCCAGGTGGAAGAACAGGCCCGAACAAACACAGAGTAGTGTGAGGGGACCAGCAAGGACTCCAGATGGGCTCTTAATACATGGCTAAAGGACAAAGAAAAGACCAAAGAGACAGGGTATACCATGTTTTGGACAGAAAGGTGGGACGACACTAGAAACAACTTGGCATACCTGGAGTTCTTGACGTTGCAATCAGAGCATTTCTTAGGTTGGAAAAAAAGTCTTTAGGTATGACTTTCAAAATCAGACAGTTTTGTACTAATGCATTTCATAGAATGCTAAAGTCTTTTTTTCTAGAATCTGGCATAACAAGCAATACCATTATCACAAACAAAATCAGTCCCTAAGACCTTCCAAGAACTACCCAATCTTGATGAGCCAAAAGGAATATATCCATATGTAACAGAGACGCCATGGGAGTGACCCCCCCTGTGGCCAACACTCTTCCATATGCCAGAATCTCTATCAGCAGAAACAGAATGCCTTCTCATCCCCCACCTTCACCCCAATCCGCACTCTGGTCAAAATCTCGGTTTTCTATTCCATTAGAGGAGGATGGGTCTTGGTGGTAATAGATTCACCAGGAATAACCACTACTATTTACAAGGCAGACAGAAAAGATTAGAAAAACACAGCTTTCACCAGACGTAGAAAAGAGTGAATAATTTTATCAGGTAATCTGTTGGAGTCCCTTTTTTAGGTGTCTGCCTTGTTTTTCAAACGTAATATTTAAGATAGAAATCACTCCTCACATGCTTGACACAGTGGCGGGTGTTTCCCCTTCCTCTAGGGCTGCTTATACTTGCATCTTTCCTTCCCTAAATCCAACAGGACTCAGAATTTTTATTGTTCGTTCTGTGTTCAAATTCTTCTAGGACATTGGAGCCGCCAGGTGAAGCCTGCTGTTCTGGAGTAGTTTAATGATTAAAATGTGGCCCCAATCTAATCTCAGCCTCACGGCTAAAATGTGTGGGGATGGGACTAATGAAAAGAAGCATGCTGGGGGGTAAATTTACTCCAGGTTAACCACCCTCTGCACTTTTTGCTTCAGACTCCTCACCATAGCCCCGCACTAGCAAATCCTACTCCTCCTGAGACTGGGCCTATTCCAGGAGGCGTTTATTGTCAATCCTGGAGCTATCCCTCTGGCATTCCTTTTATCCACCAGGAATATCTGGTTTTCCCAACTTCTTATCATAGAGAATTCATTGCTTTCTTGCTGGCCTTTTAGAACTGTTTTCTTGGGTCTTCTTGATGCGATTGCAATCTTTGAGATATTGGGCTTTATGGTTGAGGGTCCTTCCTACAGGCTTGTCTTGAGCTGCTGAGAGCTGTCTAGAGATTTAAAAATGCACATTGACTGCATGATGTGACTTGTGTGATTAGGGTGAGAAAGAGGAAAAGAACAAATGAGAGAGTGGACAAGGGCACAGATAATCTTCAAAAGGATAGAGACAGGCTATGGCCAAAGCTGAGATTTTGTTTATCACAAAGGCAGTGTAGATTAGAGGAAGTCTCCTTTCTGATCTTTCTCTTGAGGTTGACTTAATGTTTTCAGATTCCTCAACTGTACCAGCATGGGCCCTATAGATCTTTCTCTTATTCTAGTGCCCCTTCAGTCTTGTATTGAGCTTGCTCTTGTTGACACATTTAAATAAATTTTTTCTCTTTAAAATGTTTGAAGACTTGGGTCTTCAAAATATCTTCTCTTCACAAAAGAGTAAAATATATAAAGTTCTTCGTGTTGCCTTTCTACACTGCCTCACACTCTTCACCTTCACTCCCATTCAGAAGCTTGTTCACTCTTCATGCAACAAACATCAATTGAGTCCCCATTCAATGCCAGCACTGTAAAGTTGTGAAAAAAGGAGAGGAGTTTTGACTCTCATGGAGCTTACATTCTGTTTGGGAGGAGACAAACCCTGTACAAATAAATGCTCATTGCTTCTGGAAAGGGCTTTGGACCTCACTCTGAGTGGGACAGGAAGCCATTGTAGGGCTTAGCTCCATGCAGAGGGGTGGGATGGAATGGCTTTTAAAAAGGCTGACTCTGGCTGCTGCATGGAGAGTGGTTAGCAGTACGGAGACTAGTTAGAGAATTATTGGTATAGCCCAATGAGAGATGGTGGTGGCTTAGATTAAGGTCACTAGCCAGAGAGGTGGTGAGGAGTGGTCCCATTTGGGGATCTACTTTGAAAGAACTGTCAGGATTTAATGACAAATTGGACAAAGGGTATGAAAGAAAGAGGGTAGTGAAGGATGGAACGAAGGTTTTAGACTTGATAAGCAGGTAAATAGAGTTTAACTGAAATGGGGTGGAGAGCCTAAGGTTCAGGGTAGGTGTAGGCGAATAAAGAGTCCTGTTTGGGATCCTCTCAGATCTCCAAATGGAGCTGTCCAGGTGGCAATGGCATCTAAGAGGAAGAGAGCGCTGAAATTCCACATTTGGAACTTGTCACACACATGGAATTAAGAGCTTCAGCTCTGTATAAACATGCCAAGGGAGTGCGTGAGAATGCATGAAGACAGAGAAGATTCATAACTGAAATGGAATGGAATAACTAAGAATTGAATAGTTGAGGTTGTTGCGTTTAACATTATACGCGCTAGTACACCAAACATTATTGCAAAGGCTAGAATTGTATCTAATGGAATCTCTATTATTCTGCCTCATATTGTTAGCCAAATTTTTATAGGCATTTATTGCCTCAAAAAGGATGACACCAAGGTTTTTGGCCTGAGAAACTGGAAGACTGTAGTTGTAATTTACTCATTTGGGGAAGATCCGGAATAGATTTGTGTGGGGTGTGGTCAGGGCAAGGAATCAAAACTTGAGATAATCAAATGGAGATGTTGGATAGGCTGTTAGATATAAAAGAAGGAATTCAGGGGAAAGGTCTGGTTTGAGATTAAATTTGGTGTTATTAACATCTAGATAAGGTATAAAACTATTGTACATTTCAGCAGTAAAGGACTGGATGTCAACTCCAGGGGTGTGAATGTAGCTAGAGAAAAGATAATCAAGGACTGGCCCTGTGGGCTCTCCAAAGTCTAGAAATGGAAAATACATGGAGGAATTGGAAGAGAGACGGTGAGATAAGGGAGGAAAAAACAGAAGCGTTGTCTAATATACCAAATTATCTTAAACATTGTAAGTACTTAAAATATTACATAGTCACAAATTCTTCTAAAACTTAACACAAGTATATTGGGGAGCCAGGGTGGCTCAGTCGGTTAAGCGTCCGACTCTCAATTTCAGCTCAGGTCACGGACTCAGGGTGGTGAGATAGAGCCGGGCATCCAGCTCTGTGCTGGGTGTGGAGTCTGCTTGGGATTCTGTCTCTCTCTCCCGCTGCCCCTTCCCTCCCTCTCTAAAAACAACAACAAACCAACTTAACACAAGTATAGAGTCCCATAGTTTTGATTTCCATTGTCTCTGTATTTAATTCTAAATCTCGCCAGGATTATGGATACTTGCCTTTGGAAATAATTACGTCATCTAAATAATTTCAAGGTTGCTTTTCCAAAGGAATATTTTGGAATTATGTTTGGTGCTATACCTTTTCAGCTAATTAGCATTGCACATTGACCAGAAGTTTTGGCAGGGTATGATATTAAAACTGCAGACATCACAGCGTGGCTTCTCAACCCCTGACTGCCATGCGGAGGTGCTCTTTAGAGTCTCTCCCTCATGCATTTAGAGGGTAGAGTGTAGGGTGGTCACATAACTCAACCCCCAGGGGCTGAGTTTCTTCCTCTAACACTGAAGTCAGGCTGGAGTCTTTAAGCGACCACAGGGGAGCTAGAGCATTCGATTGGACTTTGCATTTCTTTGTCTTTTGTGATTGTGTCAAGGTCTTTCAGGTCTCTCCCTGGAATTCTGAACCTAGGGTTTGAAGAGCCTTCCGAAGGCTCTTCTGGGAATAGAACCAAGGGATCTGTGAACTTGGATGGAAAAAAAATTACATCTTTATTTTCATTAACTTTTAACTGAAATTCAGCAGTTTCTTCAATTATGAACGTAGGCAACATATCACATTCGTATCAGTTGTACCCTGATTTTGATACCAGTAGTAATCACAGGTATTATCACATTGCCCTACAATTATTTCAGATACCCTAAAATGTTGTCTATGCTCCTCATGATTTCAAAATTGCATAGTTGTCAGACCTGACACTTGTCTTTTTCATTGTTGGTAAAGAAGCACAAATACATATAATTGTATTTCAACATAATTGGTTCCCTTTGTAATATTTTGCATTTTATTTTATGTACTTATAACTTTTATTTTATTTTGAGGAGGGACTTTATTAGTCCGGCAAAAAGGACAATGGTGCAGAGAGGCAGAGAACCTCTGGTGTCTCTGACTCTGTCTCAGCGTTCTTTCCATAGACTTCTCACTTCTTAGCACCAGGTGACAGAGATAGTGTAATCATCTTCTACTGGGTATCTTGGGGGTTTGGTCAATGGCATTATCTTTGTTCACAGCATCTTTTCTCCTCTGAGGTTTTTAAATTTTAGGTTGTCCAGTGTGCTATTAATTTTTTTTTTACGGCTTCCAGGTTTTGAGTATTTCTTGGAAAGATCTTCCCCACTCCAAAGTTACACAAGTATTGTACTGTACTCTCCAATGTTTTCTTCCAACATTTTTATACGGTTTTTGTTTTGTTTTTTTTAATCTAGCACTTTAATCCAATTGGGATTTCTTTTTATATCTGGTATGATGTGTGAAATGAAATAAAGGACACCTCATTTAAAACGGAATTGGGAGGCCCAGAGAGCGAGTCCTCATGCCCTACCACTTTGTTGTCAGTTGCAGAACCCAACAGGAAGAGCCCTACTTTCTCTCCTACTCCAGCAGGAGGAAAAAAAAATTTCTCCTCGCCCCCAACAAGCACAGCCAATGAGAAAATACCACAGTCCAGCCAATGAGAAACTGTCACCACCCTAGACTTTCGTGTTTCCTCTAATGGACTTCCATTCAAAACAGCCCCTCCCGACCGAGAGGTCTCCTTTTCCCTGTAAAGGAGCTTGCTTCTCCTTTTACCTCTGGATTTGCCTGTGCTTTGCCATGGTTTACCTGTCTTGGATTGCAATTCCTCTGGTATTCCCAAATAAACCCATTTTGCTGGAAAAATAACTGGCTGTTTTGCCTTTAAGGTCAATAGATGTAAGAATCTAACTTTTTTCATTTGTTCTCCTAAAATGGTAACCAAATATTCTAAAACCATTTATTAAATAGTCAATCTTTTCCTCATGTACCATTGTTTTAGAAGCTTTGCTGAGTTAGCAATTGATACACAATAAACGCCACATATTAAAATTATACAATTGGATACATTTTGACATATGTATTCACTCATGAAACCATAACCACAACCAAGATAGTGTACTACCCTTATTTCTTAAAATCTTCAATTTTACTTATTTATCTTTTGAATAGTCAACACAGTCACATGGTTGAAAACGTAAAGACATAAAATGTTTTATTATAAAAAGTTCCATTACTCATACCCAATCCCAGCCTTGATTGTTCATTTCCCTCTCTAGAGACAATCAGTGTCACTAGTTTCTTTTGTATCCTTATAGAGATGTTTTTTTATACATATGTTTATTTTTTAAATTTAACTTTATTTATTTTTTGAGTAAACCTGCCCCCAATGTGGGGCTTGACCTCACCACCCTGAGATCAAGAGTGGCATGCTGTACTGACTGAGCCAGCCCCGCACCCCCATATTATTATTATTATATAGCAATTATACCTCAGTAAAGTTGCTGAAAATATGGTAAATGAGGAAAAGATCGACTACCCCAAAATAGAAATATTTTTGCACATATAAGCAAATACATACACAAATAGGATATAATACTAGTATATAATACACGTTGTTTTTCAACTTCCTATTTTCCCTTATTAATATATTTGGACATCATTTCATACTTATATTTAAAAAAATTCTTCATTCTCTTTCACCTCTTAGAATTTTATTGTATGTATATACTCAACAAATATTTATTGAAAACATAATATATGTGAAGCACTTTTCTAAACTCTGAAATATTAGTGAACAAAACAAATTCTTTTCCTCATAGAGGTTATATTCTAATGAGATCTATCATAATTTATATACTCAGTTCCCCGATAATGGATATTTAGATGGCTTTCAGTCTTTTGCTCCTATAAACAGTGCTGCAGTGATACCTTGTATAAGTCATTTTACACCTGTGCAATATATTGAAAGAATACAATTCTAGTGGAGGAATTTCTGGGTAAAAGTGTATGTACATTTGTAATTGATATGATCAAAGTATTCTTGGTAGAGGATTATCAGTTTATAACTCCTACCAATATTGTATTGATAGTGCTGGTTCTCCATGCATTGTTCCATGTGGATTTTTATTTTTGCCAATTTAATAGGCAAAAAAATGACAAGGCATTGTAGAGTTATTATGTGTTTCTTCTGATTAATGATGCTGGGCATTTTTTCATTTATGTAAGAGTCATTTCATATTTTTTTTCCTTTTTACCTATTGAGTTGTTAGTCTTTTCTTGCTGATTTATAGAATGCACGTATTGGAAAGTTTTGGCTTTTCTCCCATGATTTAAATTTCTAATATTTTGACCACTTTGTCATTTATCTTTTGATTAGGGTTATTATGGGTTTTGCTATACATAAATTCTGATTTTTATAAAACTGAAATGATCAATCTTTCCTTTTGTGGCTTATGGGAGGTTTTTATGATACTTAGAAAATTTTTCCCCACTGTAGGATTATAAAAGACTGTAATGATTTTTTCTTGAATTTTTATTATTTCATTCTTTGAATTTAAATATTTAATCTACCTGAAATTATCTTCCATAAAGAATCCAGCTTAATTTTTTTCTGTATGACTGCCCCAACACAACTCATTAAATAATTTTTCTTTTCTCCATTGATTTAAAATGCCGTCTTTATAACTATTAAATTTCCACATATATTTTCTGCCTTTCTTCTCTGATCCATTGATCTGTCTGTATATTCAGTGTGCTGAATACCACAGTTTAATTACTGTAGCTTTATAATCTAAAAACCCATTTTTTTACTAGTCTCATTTTTCACAGCTGTCTCAGCTATTCTTGCTTATTTCCATGTATACTTTAAAATTAGCTTATATTTTCCAATATCTAATTATTTTGTTGGGATTTCCCAGGAGCTCAATATATAGCATTTATTTTCTCTGTCCACATTTTGAACAAATTGAGAAAAGAAGGTAAAGAGCTAGGCAGATGGGGAATAAACGTATAACCTTTATTAGAGACCAAAACTGAGTTGGATAGCTAAGTATACTTCCAAATAGGTTTGTGACCTGAGCCTCAGAGCCAGGCAGATACTTTGAGTCAGAGGTAACCTCTTGAGATGGGAGCTGTCTAGGCAAGACTTTGGAACCAATGCTCCTTGTAGTCTGCTCACTTCCAAAAAAAGAAGAGGAAGAAGAAGAAGAAGAAGAAGAAGAAGAAGAAGAAGAAGAAGAAGAAGAAGAAGAAGGAGGAGGAGGAGGAGGAGGAGGAGGAGAAGGAGAAGGAGAAGAAAAGAAGGGGGAGGGGAGAAGAGGAGGGGGAGGTGAAGGAGAAGAGGAAGAAGAAGAGGAAGGAGAAGAAGAGGAAGAAGAAGAGAAAGAAGAAGAAGAAGGAGAGGAAGAAGGAATGAATCAAGAGGGTAGATTTTATTCTTCCCAAATTTGTCAGAGGACGAGAAGGAGGAATGAGCAAGGGGTTGGAAAGATGCCTTAAAAGTTACCCTCCGCCCCCCACCCGCACCCCGCCACCGGTATGGGAAAGGAAACTGAACCTTTCCCTTCTAATAATGTGATGCTGGTAGGAGTAAATTATTATCCTCCTTTTTAAGATGAGAGACATAATACAAAGAGATGTTAAGAAGTGATACGACACCTTCGTCTTCTAGCTCGGTTTATTCCATAGGCAAAGTCTTTCTTGCCTTTGACAAATCCCCTACATTATTTATTTTGGAATATTCTCTCACCCCAACATTAACATGAGAGAAATGATAAAGATACATTTCTCCATTGATTTGGGTTTTTTCTTCATTAAAATGATTTGGAAATGATCTTTAATATCATCTCATGGACAAATAATCCTCAATTCAAATTTCAATGGCTTCCAGGTGCCAGTTCAACACCAAGCTCAACTCTCTCCAGTGAGACTTGTTCTAGGACAGCATCATCTACCTTTCTTGGCATTTGTCACCCAGTTTGGCTCTCTGACTCTCTCACCTCCAATTAAGTAACCCCAAAGTGATGCCAACCTGCGTGCCTAGTTTCGTCTACATGGGGTGTTTTCTGGACCTTGACTGTGTCTATGGGATTATTGCTGTGGATCCTAAACCTGGGGAGGAAGACCCAGCACCTTTTCTGATTTGCTACACTTGAGGCTAGAATGATTCAGGGCTAGTTATCTTCCCTACCCCCGTTCTACTGCCCCATGAGATCTGGCTGCACTAAAACGGACCTGTCTTTTGGAGGACCATATCTCTTCAAGGACCACTGAACTTCTCCTAATCCACACATTCCTCTAGGTGGTAGACCCCCCTTAGCCCTCCAACTCTTGCGCTCCACCCTGGGACACATGACTCTGTGGAATTCCAGGGCAGGGGCTTTATTCCCAAACATATGCTCTGAAACCAAATAATGGTTACTTTTATATCACTATGTTAATATGGCAGGTGCCCACAGGAAGAGAAAGAATAATCTTAAGTGTATGTCATTACTGGAATCAAAAGAGAAGAGTGAATTTATTTTTGAATGTGCTGATGAAAAGGAATTCAGCTTTATTGCATAATCTCCTAAAGAACTAATGCAAGTCATGATCACAGCAGGCTTTTATGGTCTTTCTGTGTGTGTGTGGTTTTCTTTCCGTGTCTTTCTTTCTTTCTTTCTTTTTAATTTTAAAAATTATTCTCTATCTTTGTGCGTCCAAGTTCAAACACACTCTACTTAAGAGCTTGTTAACGTTCATCACAGCATCTGTGTTGTATTTTGGGAGGTCCATGGAACTTAATTAGAAAGAAAGTTGGCTCTAATTTCGTCTTTTAGTACCCCCACTTGAAAAAATAAAGACTGGCTGTTTGAAGATCCTTTAAAAAATTATTCTTTAGTTTCCTCTTGATTTGTGTTTATTGCTCCAAGTCTTCCCAGGGAGGGCTGGAGGCAACTGTAGGACAGTTGAGGCGTTCTGTTCTATTCCTTTTCTACCACCGAAGGGCTCCAGATAACAGCCCCAAAGAAGGGAACACATTCAGGCCTCACAGCAGGATGTCAGTACTTTATGATAACCTCTCCCACAGCCTGAAGCTCCCAGCACTACTCACTTTGTACTAGCACCCTTAACCCAGCACAAAGGAAGACTTTGAAAGTCCCTGGACCCCACATCCCTGCTGAGAGCCTAGGATGCAGGATACTGCACAGCAGTCTTCAAAAAGCCCCCTAATTTTATTTCCATCTCTGATTTCTGGGCCAGAGTCTTCTGCTTGAAGGAGGGGGAGCACAGCTGTGTAAATAAATACAGATGACGGCAACAAGCTGAATGCTTCCCCAGCCGCCTGCGGTACCCATATAGGCTCTCCCCTGACTGTGTAGGCTGGGTAAGCACATGGACCGGAAGTGCTGCGTATATGGTATTCTTCAGGGAGGAAACTGTCTGGTGTTAAGCACCTGGGAGAGTGTTCTGTATGAAATAGGGATGCTGGGCTGCCGGGTAACCAGAAACAGTTAACTGAATCCTATTATTGTAGTTAGGAACTTTCAAAAAGCCCGTCTTCCTAAAACCAATCAATCATTCATCCAGAAAACATTTGTTGGGTATCTACGACACACAAAGCATGCTTCTAAGTGTTTCTGGGGACCCTTGGCAAACCTCAGTGAGGTCTGTCCGTGTCGTTAAGCCTGTGGATCCGAGCCAAGGGATAAGTAGTGATTAAAAGTGTAGTTTCTGCAGTCAACTGACTGAGGCTTGAGTTCTAACTCCATTGTCCACTCACCGTGTGGCCTTGGGCAACTGGCAAACCCTTTCTGAGCTTCAGAGTCCTTGTCGCTAATATTATTTTACATATAACATCATTGTGAGGATTAAATGATGTCTTGGGTCTGCCCCGCAATAAACTTTCAATAGAAAGATTAGTTATCCTATTAGATAGGGCATAGACTAAGCTGATACAGAAAAAAAAAAAAAAAAAACCCACCCCAAATTCAGCAGCAGAGCAAAATAGAGGTTTATTTCTCTGTCTAGAGCCAGGAAGTGTGGGGCTGTAAGGGTATCTCTGTCATTTTCAACATGTGGCTTCATCTCTAAGGCCAAGATGGCGGCTCCAGCTCTTACCACATCCCTGCCAGCAAGAAAAGGAGGGGGCCGGGGAGGGCATGCTTATTCCTTTTAAAGGTACAACCCAGATGTGGCACACGCTATTTCTTCTTACACTCTATTTGCCAGAACTCAGTCATGTGATTGTGTCAAGCCGCATTAGAAGGGTGGGAACTGCAGTGTCTAGCTAGCCTTACGTCCGGCTACAACTCTTAACCACGGTGTGTGAGACAGTGGGCTGTAAACCAGCCTAGCCACCGCTGTCATTGTTAGCTAGCCATAGGGCTAGGGACAATCACTGCTGAAGGAGACTGGGAAGATCGTAGGAGGTAGACCCCTGGACATATGGATTAGAAAAAAAAAAATCCAGTGGAGGGATAGACAGCTCAGAGACATCAAAGAGGGGATTTGTTTAGAGTATATTGAGAAGTCTGGATTATCTGGAATGCAGCATGCAATAACAGAGCTGTGTGCCGAGCCGAGCCAGAGCATAGTTTAGCAGCAGCTCATGCAGGGTCCGAGACATTTGTACTGTATTTTTCAGGCAGTGAAGAGATAGTACAGATTTCTTTAGTAGGGGAGGGAAAAACAGGGGATGTGCTTTAAGAATAGATGGGACGGCAGTGAATAGGTAGGACATGAATGAGCAGTTGGAGAAGTCATTTTAGTAAACCTGGGATAAGATTTTGAGGGCCTGCCCTGGGCCCTGGTGGTGGTGAGATTGTGAAGACAGAGCCACTTTTGGAAATAGAATCAACAGAATATGAGAACCGACTAAGTATGGGTGTGAAGAAAATGGGTCAGGACTGCCCCCCAGATTTTCTGCCTTCGTTTTTATCAGGACAAAGATGCCATTAAGAAGCACAAGGAAGCCAGGAAGAGGGGAGAGAAGAACTAGGGTAAGGTAAGGTTTTGTGAGCAGGTGAAGAGAGTTTCATGGTACCCTTATAATTTAATGAATGAATGAATGAATGATTTTGATAATTGCTTAATGTCTGCTCATGCCATCACTACTCTGTAAGCTCATCTATAGCTGTAAAACAAACCATCTCAAACTTTGTGGCCTGAAACGAGCAAGAAAGGTCATTTATTAATATCTTTCATGGTTCTGACGGTTGACTAGCCTCAGCAGAGTGATTACCACTAAGTCTCTCATTTAGTTATAGGCAGACAAGGACAGAGTTGGAATCATCTCAAAAACCCCGCTGTCTGGTAGTTGATAGTGGCTATCGGCTGAGACCTCAGTGGGGACTGTCAGCCAGAACATCTGTATGTGACCTCTCTGTGTGGCCTGGGTTTCCTCACAGCACAGTGACTGGGGTCCAAGAACACGTGCCCCAGAGAAACCCATGGAGGAGCTTACTGCTGTTTATCACTGCTCCACTCGGGGGCATTTCTACTGCGTTCAGTTCATTAGAACCGACTTACCAAGCCGACTCATATTCCAGGGCTTGATGGGAAGAATGTGAAAAATCTGTGGACATGTTTTAAGATCTCACAGTCTGTGAGGACAGGGCCCAAACCCTGCCAGTTTTTTAAACCACTATAATTTCAGTGCTTAGGAAAAAGTAGTATATGGTGTAGTCAATAAAAATTCATTGACCAGTGAACGAAGAGAAAAATCAAAGTGCTTCAGTGCACAGATTATTCATAACAAAGACTAGGGAATGTCGGCTCTTAACTGTTATTAGCGGCCCAGCTGTAGGGCCGCCATGTCTACGTGGGGGACTCGATTTTCAGCAGCAGCCACTAACACCACTGGGGAGCGAGAACATTATACTCAGAGGGCCGTTGGCTCCTGAGTATGGCAAGTGGCTCTGAAAAGTGTTAAAAGATAAACTGAGGTGTATTAACATTTTTAAGAGTTTATTTGAGCAAAAATCTGCTGGAATGGACAGCCTCCAGTCTAGCAGATAGAAAGGAGCTCCAAGGAGCTGTACAAAACGAAAGACTTTTCTGGGCAGAAGGGAGCAGGAACAAAGAAGTTATACGAAGCCAGAAAGCAGGTTGGTTATTGCAAAGTTACTTTCGTTTAGGGAGCAGCAGGGCTCTGTCAGGCGGATGACCCAAGTAGTTCTCATCAGGTGATTCCTGATTGAGTTAAGATTCCACTTCTCGGAGAGCACAAACTAGGATCCTCAATATGGCAGCATGGGGCTTAGCATAAGCTTCTCCGGTCTGGTTTCTAAGTCAGACCAGGTCTCACCCCGAACCAGTCCTGTTCCTAAGTTGGGCCCAGCTCGACCTGGACCAGTTTTTAAGTCGGACCCAGTCTGACTCCGGCCAATGTTCCAGCCAGCCCCCATCCAGGACGCAGCGAGGAAGCAGCCCCTCAAGGGCTCCACAGGTACCCATGTTTGATTGCTCTGTTGCTCCTGGGGGGACCCTTGGGGTCTCCTCGGTTCCCTCTTCTGATACTTAAACTGTTGAAAGATAAACCGAGGCATATTAAACATGTTACGAGCTTGGGCAAAAATTGATTTAAATTGGGCTGCATCTGGTCCAGGAGATAGAAAAGAGTTTCAAGGAGCAGTACAAAATGAAAGACTGTTATAGGCAGCAGGGAGCAGGAACAAGGGAGTTACATGAAGCAAAAAAGCGGGTTGGTTGTTGCAAAGTTACTTTCCTTTAGGAAGCGGCAGGGCTCTGTCAGGCGGACGACGTAACTAGGGCTCATCAGGTGATTCCTGACTGACTGAGTTAGGTTGCATTTCCGGGAAAGCCCAAACTAACATAAAGTCAAGTCTCAGCTTTGTTATAAGGCTTAGCGTAAGTTATTCCACTTTGGGCCTGTCGTCTTGTTTTTAACAGGGGCAACACCTGACCCAAATGCCTACACCTACTGGTGTAGCAGTTTTTGTTTTTGTTTTCTGTTGCATTGCAAATTACCACAAATTTAGTGGCTTAAAACAACAGCCAACATTTATTAGCTCCTAGTTCTGTAAGCGAGAAGCCTTGGGTTCTCTTCTAAAACTCAAACCAAGGTGTTGGTCAGACTTCATTCTCATCTAGAGCTTAGGGTCCTCCTCCAAACTCATGAGGTTGTAGAAAAATCTAGTTCCTTGTGGTTGTAATACTGAGGTCTCTTGTTTCCTTGCTGTCAGCAAAGGGTCACTCTCAGGGTTAAGAGACGGTCAGCATTCTTTGCTGTGTAATCCCTCCTCCATCTTCAAAGCCAGCAATGGAGAATTTCTCTCTCCTTGAATCCCTCTCTTATGCTTCAAATCTCTGACTTTCTGTCTCTGGTCTCTAGACCCAGATTTAAAGGGCTAGAGTAATTAGGTCAGACTCACCTGGATAACCTCCCGATTTTAAGGTCAGCTGATTTGGGGACTTAATTACATCTGAAATTAGTATTTGAAGAACTAGGAGTTTGCAGTATTAGTGTCTAAATAGCTGGGAGGTACGTGTACACCAGAGGCTGGGAATCTTGGAGGCTCTTTTAGAAGTCTGCTGCCACAGTGGGAAATGCCCCAAACACAGGAAGATGTACGGACGGTTCCAGAAATAGAAATAGAAATAGAAAAAAAAAACTTTACAAATGTCTACTACAGAAAGAAAGAGGACAAATGAAGTGATACGAAAACTAAAAGGTAAGCATCTGAGATTGAAGTTATAAATTCTACTAAAGAATTACAGATGGACAAAGGAGTGAGGAGCTATGTTAAAAGCCAGGCTAAGGTTAGATGCAAAAAATGGCACTGGAGGCCCTTGATGTTCTTAATGAGTTTCGTAAGCAATTAGCCGCAGCAATGAGTAAAAAAAGATGAAGCTGGAGAAATTGAATGCAGGTGTTTGCGTAGTATGAGGATCGGCAGGGTAAACAGCATTGGTCATGGAAATACAGGATCACAGTAAGAGCACTACTGCAGGAAAATAAGCTGGAGGTCTGAATTCTCCTCAGCCATATGGGTTTTGCTCTATAGTCCAGCAATTGCACTACTTATTTATCCAAATGGTACAAAAATAATGATTCAAAGGGGCACCTGCTCCCCAATGTTTATAGCAGCAATGTCCAAAAGAACCAAACTGTGGAAAAAGCCCAGACGTCCATCAACAGCTCAATGGATAAGGAAGATGTGTTATACACACACACACACACACACACACACACACACACACACACACAGGAATATTACTCAGCCATCAAAAAGAATGAAATCTTGCCATTTGCAGAGATGTGGTTGGAACTAGAGGGTGTTATGCTAAGCAAAATAAGTCAGAGAAAGACAAATACTGTATGAGTTCACTCATGTGGAGTTTAAGAAACAGAAGAGAAATCATAGGGGAAGGGAAGGAAAAAATAAAATAAGATAAAAACAGAGGAGGAGGGAAACCATAAGAGACTCTTAACAGTAGGAAACAAGCTGAGAGTTGCTGGAGGGGAGGTGGGTGGGGGGTTGGGGTAACTGGGTGATGGGCGTTAAGGAGGGCACGTGAACTAGCGAGCGCTGGGTGTTATATGCAACTGATGAATCACTAAATTCTACCCCTGAAACTAATAATACACTATATGTTTACTAAATTGAATTTAAATTAAAAAATACAAGTAATTCAACCAGAAAAAAAGAGGTGGGGGTTTTGCAATGGATAATGTTCTACCCCTGGCACTGTAACATCGTGACTTATGGTGCGGCCACAGCGTGCTGCTGGGTGGGAAAGCAAGAAAATGATGCTAGTAGAGACAAAGAATAGGGACTGGAAATCATAATGAGAACAAAGATTAGGGTCCTTAGGATTTGATGGAATAAGAAAGTGTAAGAGTAAGAGGGTAAGGTAAGAAGTTGATTTTATGCTACTTCCCATAAAATTTCAAAAATTTATGGCAATATACGTCCTTCCCCCCAACACCTTTCCTTGGTCTATTATTGTGATAGATTTTACTTCTCTGTATGGTATAATCCTCACAGTACTTTTTTTGTTTGTGTATTTATTTTAAAGGTCAATTATCATTTAAAGACTTAAGCAAATGAAAAATAAATGTCTTTTGTATTTATCTGTTTATTTACCACTTAGGGCACAATTCATTCTTTTGTGCAGCTTTAAATTCCCATCTGATATTATTGTCCTTCAGCCTGAAGCACCTTCAAACATTTCTTGAAGTGCATATCTTCTGGCAATGAATTCTCTCAGCTTTTGTTGTTTGTTTGAAGATATCTTTATTTCAACTTCATTTTTGAAGATTTTTTTTTTTTTTTTAATATAGAAGGCTGGTTCCCCCTTCCCTCGCAGGCCCTCTTTAAACCTTCAAAGGTTGGTCTGTTTTGTTCTGGCTTGCTTTGTTCATGATGAGACATAAGTGATAATTTTTATTTTCTTGTATATAATGGGCATTTTCTTTTGCTGCTTTTATGATCTTTCTCTTCATCATTGTTTTTTAGCAATTTTATTATGATGTGTCTTGGCATGGTTTTCTTTTTGTTTATGCTGTTGAGATTTGTTGTGTTTCTTGGATTTGTGAGTTTATATTTTTCATCAAAATTGGAAACACCTTGATCATTATTTCTTTAAATGTTGCTTCTATACTCTCGCCAGGACTCCAATGACACAATTATTAGACAACCTGATATTGTCCCATGTATCACTGATGTGCTAATAATTTTTTTAAGCCCCCTTTAACTTGTGCTTTATTTTGGGTAGTTTCTATTGCTCTTTTTAAAAATTTACTGGCCTCTTCTTCTGTAGTGTTCATCAGCTATTAATCTCATTCAGTAAATTTTTCATTTTGGATATTGCATTTTTCATCTCTAGAAGTTCCATTTGGTTCATATATATTCTGTTTCTCTAATCATTATGTTCATGCTTTTCTCTAGATCCATGAGCATATTTGTGATATTTTCAACAGCTGTTTTAAATCCATCATCCACTACTTCCATAATTTCTGTCACTTTTGGGTATATTTCTATGATTAATTTTTCTCCTAATTATGGGTTATATTTTTTTGTGTCTTCGAATATTTAGTGTTATTTGACTGGATGGCTGGACAGTGCATTTAAGTGTCTGGATCTCTTTATCTTCCTTAAGCAGAAGAGTGGATAGATTTGTTCTGTTGTGTAATTAATTTACTGGTGGATCAGCTTCACCATTTTGAGGCTTGTTTTTAAGTTTTTGTTGGGCAAGCATAGAGTAACTGCTCTAGGATTAATCTGGCCCTAATGCTATGGCTTGCCCTTTATGGGGTCTTCAGTGATAACGAAATATCTTGGGTATTCAGTGAAGTTTCTATTTTTCTTTGATTGGCCTCATGTAGTATTGCCCTAAGCATGCACAAGGTTAGTATTACCCTGTGCGTGTGCAAAGTTAGTATTCAGTCAAATACTCAAAGAGACGCCTGTGCAGAGTTCTAAAGCTATATGTCTGTGTAGTTCTGTCTTCACTGCCCCACACATTTCAGCCACCTCATCTTATGTAAACTTCACCGAAGATCTCTCCCACTCAGTGAGACCACTGTGCTCGGCTTGCTTTCCACTTCCATGGCCTGGAGTCTGGTAAATGCCTTCAGAGAAAAATATCATAGAGGTCATCATCAGAATAATTTCATTTGTTTCCCTTCTCTCGGGGGTTACAGTTCTCTGATGCTGGTTGTCCACTGTCTCAAAATAGTTGTTTCACACATATTTCCTAGAGAAGAAAATAGGCAAAGGACTCTTGTGTCTACCTCTGACCTTCCTGGCCTCTTCCAAAATACCCCTTGTGCAATAGGTGAAATTCTGAGTACAGGGGTTGGCTGAGTTCTGAGTTAGGAGATCTGAGGTGGGTGCTGGGTCTTACTCTCTGATTAAAAATGCAACTCAGAACAGGAGACTCCAGCCTTTCTCATTCAGAGCGCTTCCCGGGAAATTAAGAGCTGGCCAAGACAGGTGTTTGGGTGGTTGGTAATACGAGGCAAGCAACAACTATCTCCCTCCTCTAGGTCCTTCCTGAGTTGGGAAGACTCTCACTGATAAAGGCAGGGCCTGAGCTAGAGCTTGGGGAGTGGGCTTGGAGGGGTGGGAGCAGGGTGTAGTCAGCAAGGGGCTCAAGCTCTCTGACTTTCCCCCTTGCTTTTTTTAAGGCCTTTTCTCCCCCCCCCCCAATTCTGATTATGCATTGCCATTTTCCTGAGAGCTTACTTAAAAAAACTTTTATTATATCTTAAAATAAATGAATAAGACAAATAAGAGAAGTATTTATTCATTGTAGAACACTTGAAAAATACTGAGCATCCTTAGAAAACTGCCTTAGATGGTATTACCTTTTAATAAAATAGATGGTTGGGATAATACAATGCATGAAGTTGTACATCCAGTCTTTAAAACCTATCATTCTAATCATTTTTCTAAAATTTCTACTCTGCTGTTACTTGTTGTGTTAGCTTGGATGAGTTACTTAACCTCTGGGAACCTCAGTATCCTCATCTGTACAATGGAGATAACAAATGTACCTCCTTCAGAGATGGCTGTCAGGACTAAATAAGATAGTGTATGTCAGAGTCTTAGCTAGTCCCTGATTTATGGTAAGCACTCATTCACTGTTAGCTAATACTTTTTCATGGCATGCATGAATTCATTATATTATTAAAGTATGACTTTCCAATGAGTCTGTATCATGTTATTGTATAACGGTATCATGACTTATTTAATTGTGGTCCTATTTCAGACATTTATATTGGGTAAAATTTTTGTGATTTAAATGATTTTGTGATGAAAGGCTCTTGAATATGAAACTGCCTACCTTTCACATGAAGGTAAATCCCTGGAAGTGGAAGGAATAGTTGAGGGAGAGGAACCAGAGCATCAGTGGAGGTAGAGTTTCCTTCATCCATCTCAGCTCGGACTCCTCATATAAAGCCTCTGAGAAAGGATAGCAGCTCAGGGATGGCTTCTAGAGGAGGCTGGGCTGAAGGAGAAAGGAAGGCCCTTTGGAAGATTTCTGTCTTCCCTCCTTTTTGTTTCAAATTCTCAGAGGGTTGGGACTCACTGAACTGGGAAGACCTGAAGTCTATATCCAGCTCCCTGGCCAAGTATGTGACTTTGGGCAGGTTACTCAATTTCCCTGGGCTGCTTCTTGGGTAAAATGGAGGAGTTGGGCTTTACTTCTAAAGTTCCTTTAAATGTTAGCATCCTGCAGATCTAGACTCTGACAACCTCATATCCAATATCAACTTACCCCACCTCCTATTTCGAGTGGAGAATTTAGTTCGTGCAATCTGCAGTTCATTCATTTGGTCAAGAAGCATTTAACCAGCACCTACCATTCATCCACCATAGAGGTGAATTACATGGTCTTCAGTCCTTGAGGAACTCCTACTCTAGTAGAGAAATACGACAAGGAAAAAATTATATCGACACACTGTGATAAGTGCTGTAATAGAGTCTATTACTGAATCCCAGGGAAAGACAAAAGGAGGAGATACCTGTTATGTTTTTAATAGTGCTGAGTGGGTGGGTCAGATGAGGAGTGGATCACCTAGGAAAACAGGCAAGCTGTCTCTAATCCCCTCTATGTATGAGCCTGATTCTGAGTATTAACGAAAGCTTTCCTGATATGAGACGATTGTTGGTCTTAAAACATCTCCGTAAGGCAAATATTGTTGAGAAACTCCAAGATGAGAGAAAGGAAGTTGACTGTAGAGATGAGCAAGACATTGTCTTTACCTCCTAAATAGTGATGAGAAAAGGCAGTTATGAAAGTAATCAGTATGGAAAGTAAGTGTGGAAATAATAATTGGATGGAGCAATTCTATTCCTTCAGAGATTTGGGCTAAGTGTTCCTTCTGGTTGGGTGGAAAGAATGCTGGCTTTGGAGTTGGAGTGGCCCGGTAGCTCCAGGGTCTAGGACAAGTTGCCTGATAGCAGTGAGCATCAGTAAACAGACCCGGGAACACTTAGCTGGAGATAATGCATGTAGATCTGGCGTAGACCAGACACTGAAGAAGATGGTCCTTTCTTCCTGCCTCTGGTTACTAATCTTTCAGTCTTTGTTTACATATCCTAGAGGTGTGAATAGTACTTTTCCCTGAAGGAGTAGAGATGAAGTAATGAGTATGGGGGCTTTTGGCACATGCCAGAGCATTACTGTGGTTCTGGAAGAAGGATATGAGCTGGAATCTTAAGGAACAGACTTGTCCAGTAAACTTTTTAAAGAGGATTTTGGCATTCACCAGGGAGTTGTTCTCATTGGCAGAAGGGCACCGGCACCGTCCAGGAGCAGTTGTTGGAACGGGGCCTGATGCTGCGTGGTGGTGGCGAAAGCTCTCACAGGAAAGGAAAATGGAGCAAAGGGGAAGGGGGACAGGGCTAGATGACTCAGTCTGAGTTGGCCCAAGCGCCAGTAGGGAAGAGGCACTTAGGCAGGGCGGCGTCTGGGGGTGGGTGGCAGCTCACAAAGTGCTGGTCACTTCACACCGTGGAGAACATGACAAATACTGGTGACCACTCTCACCTCTGTCCCTCCTTGTTGTATTCCAAAGAGAAAAGCTGTGATGAAAGGGTTAAAAAAAAAAAAAAAAAGTAGGGCAAGGGAAAGATAAGCCAAGCAGGGGTTGCCAGGACAATAGTGAAGAGACAGCTGGGTTGAGTGTTTGGGGCTGTGCGGTGAGGGAGAAAGGCCCTGAGAAGCCCTGTGTTTTGTTCTGAATTCAGACGTAATGTGCAAGGTCCAGTGTGACCCTCCCCCCCAGCCCTCCACCCCCCAAAGTCCTTCCAGACAGGGAGGGAGGGAGAGAGGGGGGAGATTTATTTTGGCGTAGGGTGCTTTGAAAGCAACATGGAAGAGAGAGAAAGTGAGCGCAGAGAGAAGGAAAATGCAGGATATCCTAGGGCACCTTCATGAGGCACCGGGACAGGAGAGGGCGTCTGCAAACCTAGCCGCGCACTCACCATCACCTCCATGTGTGGAAAGCCCACTCTGCGCGTGGAGTTGAAGCTGGCAGCCTTTTTGAACGGAAGAGCATTGGGTCATTTGTAGCATTTGGGATGTGCTATCTTGGCATGTGTTTCCTATGCACACTCTCGTGGCAGCAGAGTTCTCCCCAGTAGCTCCCTCCTGGCTTGTGGAGGGGCCCTAAGTAAGTCACGTAGTGTCTCTTGCAAGCAGAGTCGCGGCATCGCGGCGGTTAAAAACACGGACCCGGCACCACGCTCTCTGGTTTTGTGATCCAGTTCTACCACTTGGACAAGAACTTAACCTTCCTGGGACTCCGTTTCCTCATCTGTAAAATGAGATAATAGTAATATCAACTATAGATAGGCTCAGATGGGCTTCTACATGTGAGGCACTGAGGACCTGCCTGGCACATGGTAAGAACAAGGAGTTTGGCTATCGTTATTATTAGTTATCTGGTGCTTAGAAGGTATTCAATGATTGTCAAGCGCTGTCAGAAAAATCATCATATCAAATACTTCCCAAACCCCATGTGTCCATGATGCTGTCTCTCCTCTATGCTTATTTATGGTGCTCAACTGAAGATCTGTTTTCTGTCTGGTAACTTACTTTCTGGGGTGGAGATGCTGATTTGGACATACACAAAAAATTGAAGAATAAGATGGGAATAAGGCACAAAATACAATGCATCAGAAAAAGAAAGATGTGAGCATAGAAAAACAGCCAAAATTTGTGTTTGCTGTTTTAACAAAGTAATCTCATTTCTTACTGTTAGGGATTTAAAATTGGTTGTGTTGATAGGTCAGTTTGCAGCTGTTACATAGTCATATGCGTACATGGAAGTAAGTCTCTATTGGGATATCACAGAAATCATTCTTGTCCTGGTGAATTGTTTTCCATAAGAATATTTTATTATTATAATAAATGATAAGCATACTTAATGTTATATTATAATAACTATATTATAGCACTATTTTATTTCTATAATAAAATATTGAGAGATATACCAGCTATTAAGTCATTTAGTCATCTCAAGATCCTGTGATTTATTATTCCCATTTGACGGATGAGAAAGTGGAGACTTAGGTTGAAATTGCCCAAGTCTATATAGTTAATGAAGGGTAGAGCTGGTATTTAAACCTATTTGAATCCAAACCCATGTTCTTAATGACAAAGAATCCAAAGCTAATAATTTAGACGATCAGAAAGATCTTAATAGATATAGAACTATGGACTGAAACTAACAAGACTAGCTAAAATGGGGATAGATGGGAAATTCTGAATGTATTTCACCAGCTGTTTGAGTTTGAAATGGAGAGACTATGGCTTAATAACCGTGTGAAATCCACTTGGATTTTCTTTCTTGCTTGCTTTTTGTTTTTAGATTTAAGTTTAATATGAGCCAACACATATATGACATGGCTGCCCATAAAAGCTAATTGCTGTGGTTGCCGCAATAGACGTATTATCTAGAAACACAACCGTAACAGGGAGGAACTGGTAAATACAACACTAAGAGAGCGTTCATGTCAGTGAAGGATCTGGAAAATACGTTGATTTCTAACAATTTCAACAACAAAGAATTACTGAAAGAATCATAGTGGTAGTATGTGTGTGTATTTTCTAGAAAGCAGTAATAATTTTAATAATAACATTTAATTCTGATAAAAGTTTCCTTGACCCAGGCGTATTTATATGTATTAACTCTTTTATATTTTACAACAACTTCATGAGTAGATCTATTATTATTTTTGTTTTATGCATGAGGAAAATTTGTTATGCAGCATAGAAAACTAATGGAATAGCTCTCCACCTTGTGTTTCCGTCCCCCCCGCCCCGCCCCGCCATGCTTTTAGCTTCTGCCATGGTCACAGGTAAGATGCAAGTGCAGTGAACAGAGTTTTTACTTTAACATGTGGTCAATCTGAAAGAGGACTAATGAAAACTCATATCTCTTTTCCCAACTGTTTCCAGATGTAATTAACTGCTTCTTTTCAAGAATAGCACGCAGGCGGGTAGCTGTTAAAACGAAATGCTTTCACACGTGAGCTAACTCCTTTTACTCTTTTGACAAGAGGCTGCCTCTGCTGGTCAGCGTCTACCAGCCAGGTGTGCTCAGATATGTGCCATGGCCAGGGAGAGTCACAAAGTCATGAGATTGTCCATCAGTGGGAAACACAGGGAATTACAAGTTACGTATATTCAAGATATGTGCTGGATATAAGGACTGACAGTCCTGACACAGATACACAAAAAGTAGTGTAAACTCTCTTGCTATCATGGTTTTGACATTTGTTACTTGGTAACTCTATTTAAAAAATTTTGCAATAAGTACTTTCAGCAGTAACAAGCTAAAAAACAAAAGCAACAACAAAACAAACAAAACCCAAGAGCCCGAAAGAGTATATTTAATGAAAAATGAGGTCCTGAATGTTCATTTCTCAACTTTGTTGATGATGAATATAAAACTTGCACAAAATGTTTGTTGACATCAGGGGCTTAGTGATATCATTAAACACATGAAAAGCACAGACACACATCTGCTGAAGAAGCAACAGCACCTACTTCAAAGTTAGAAGTTGTTTTAAGAGGATTGTGTCCAAAGAAAATAATTTAATTTGTGCAGTTGTGGAAAGCTATGTTTACATGTCACTCTTTGAAGTGTGACTTTTCATTTAGATCGAATATCTGTTCTTCTAAATTAATTTCAATCATTTTCAATTTCAGGATTTCTTGTATGTTTACAAAGCAATGTTAAAGTGTTGGCTCTATCAGCAATAGAATGATTTTGCGAACAATTAAATAATTCCAGTTTTTTTTTTGTCAGGGTCATCAGATACTTCAAATAGGAAATCAGTCAAGTTAATTCCAGTGGATGACTCAATTCTTTTCCCATCTGACAACTCGTGAAATCCAAGTAAAACTTTCAGAAGTTTATCTGTTGAAGGCAAAACAACTGATATAATGCTGAATACTGTGATGGATTTAGTAAAAAATTTAACATTGAAGATGAAACTATTTGTTGCCTTGGTGATATTATGAATATATGTTTTGGAGCATAGCACCATGATAAAAACTGTGTTCTAATTACGACATCTGTGGAGCACAGATATAATGGGAATTGATTTTGGTGCATCCACAACTCCTAATTTCATTCAGATAAATTTCAATATTTTAGCAATTGAAGTAGAAACTGATAGTGGTTAAATTTTACAAATATTTTTATATATACACAGAAGGACTGAATTAAAATTTTGTGTGTGCAGTGAAGCTGACGTTAATAAACAGAACCTTCAGCTTAGCAGTATGCATTTCCTCTTAGTCATGCATCATCAACTGAGTTTTATATAAGTTTGAGCTTTTTGAAGAATTACTTGGAAAATCAACTTAAGTGTCAACCATGGGGAAGAATTTCTCTAAATTTTGATTGTATTTTATCCAAAATCAATTGGAAATATCTAATCAAATTATTCAATAAGGGAACAACCAAGATCTTTAGCTTTTCAAGCTTATAGCAAACTGCAATTATTAAAATCAAAGCTTGCAAACAGGGGAATATTGATATTTATCTGCACAAAAGCAAACGAAGAAGCAAACACCTTAATTAATGAGAACTCCAATGGTGGGCTAGCTCAACATGTGAATAGAAAAGATTTGATTTTTAATTTGGTAAGTGTATATTCTATTCTGGAGTGAATTGAAATTGAGAAGACCTATGATTTTATATAATCTCAGTTTGACGAACTATTTAGAAAAATCATTTAAAAACACCTTTTAAGATGAATTTTATCTTTTAAAAATGTTTGTTGAAGAAGGAACTTTGGGGTTAAAATAAAACCTATAAAAATATGTGGGTTGAAATATGAACAGATCTTAATTTAAAAATTAAAATCTGAGAATAGGCTCTCTTTAGCCAACTTTGCTCGGAGCTGCCTGTAGAGTGCCGGGCACCTATAGAGAGAGGAGTTTCTTGGATAAAAATATGGTCAGAAGAAAGGGGTCAGTGGAAGTTGTCACAATTTGCAAACTTATTAATCATAAAATTCAACTATGAATAATACTGAAGGCAAATTTATGAGGAAATTAAAAATAATAATTGCATATTTGAAAAAATTCTTGACCAAAAAATGCCTGTGACAGGGTCTTACAGGCAGATAAAGCTAAAAATTGATTAAAAACATGAATGTGTACCAAGGGTAATTATTTCATTTTTATTATTTTTGGTGTTCAGATAATTAATGTAAAGACTTAAAGTTTGTACTAATATACTCAGATACATTAATTTTAACTTTTTATGAAAGAATTTTATTTATTTACTTATTTTCTTAAAATAATTATTTGAGAGAGAGAGCGAGTGAAAGCACATAAGTGGGGTGGGGGGTGTGGGGGGGAGGGACAGAGGGAGAGGGAAAGAGAGAGAGAGACTCCTCAAGCAGACTCCCTGCTGAGCGTGGAGCCTGACCTGGGGCTCCATCCCAGGACCTTGAGATCATGACCTGATCTGAAACCAAGGGCTGACCACTCAAGGCCGGCTGAGCCCCCCCAAGTACCCCAAAAGTAATTTTTAATAAAATAATTTATAAGTTCTCCAATAAAAGAACACCTGTTTGTTGGTCACTTAATATTTCAACATAGTTACATGATTTAATTATTTGTCTTAGGTTTTTATTTGGATGCAATTTCTAACTTAGAGAAAAGTTGCAAGAATATTACAAGGAGCCCTGGTATTCCTTCACATTTCCATTTTGCTCCATTGACATTAACATTTTCCCTTTTCTCTTTCTCACTCCCATATCAATGTATTTATGCACATGAAATCTTTTTTTTTTTTTCTGAAACATTTAAGCGTAAGTTTAAGACATCATGCCCCTTTTCTGTGAAATCATTTCATGTGGTTTTTCTGTAAGTAAAGATACTGAATTCAGGAAACTTAACGTATATGTAGCACTATAAGCTATAATTCACATCCAAAGTTCATCTCTTGTCTCAATAATGTCGTTTGTCGCTATTTTCTTCCTGTCCAGGATTCAGTCCAGTTATCATATAACGCAGCAGTTGTCAGGTCTCTTTGCTATCCTTCATTCTGAAATAGTTCCTCCGTTTTTCTTTGTCTTACTTAAACTTGACATTTTTTCGGAGAACAAGCTAGCTGTTTTGTAGAATGTCCCTCAGTTCGGGTATGATTAACTTCAGGCCGTGCATTTTTGGCAGGGATAACATGATAAGTCCTTCTCAGGGCATCACACCTGAAGGCACATGGTGTCAATTTGTCCCAATATTAGTGATACTGACTTAGATTATTTGGATAAGTTGGTGTCCACCAGATTGCTCCCCTGAAGGCACAGATATATTTTGTAAGAATTAATTGGAGGTCATACAAATCAAATTTTTACCCACTGTATTTAATATCAGTTGATTTTATCGATTGTCCTAGATTTGACCAGTGGGGCTCCTCCAAGCTAGCTGGCTTCTTGTTCCCTTGGCATGATCTCTTATTCTTTAAGCATTTCTTTATTTTTCAGCATGAGGTATTACAGGATCATCCAATACTCTTACTGCTTGAAGCCTGGAATCAGCCCTTTCTCCAAACACCCCTCGCTTTTGAGTAGAGTGGTATTTTAAACCAAGATCTGACAACGATCGAACTATGCTCGTTACATGTGAGTCATTGCTTATAAGCCCTCTCAGCGGTAGTGCCAATAAACACACAAATACACACTCACACATACACACACACACTCGTATACATCCACACACATGCATACATAAGCCTGTACATATATGAATTTCTCTCTCTTTCTCTATGTATGGTATAGAGCCATGAATTTATGCTGATATTTCCAATTCAATCCAACACCACAAGATACATTCTAGTCTTCTCCCTCTCTAGACCTATAATATATAATTACTCATTTGTTCATGCCTCAAATATACAGAAAGTGGCTTCAGAATTGCTCAACTATACTGCTGTGAAAAGCAAACTTACTAGCTAGAATTTAATATGCATTTACAGGTTTTTATAGGTAAATATTACATATATTGAAGTGTAAAATCTCCAGTGTACAAGTGGTGGGATTTTCAAATGGATATATACGTGTAACACGATCCTTACCAAGATAAAGAGCATATCTGTCACTCCAGCGAGTTTCCTCTTGCCGCTTCGCAGCACACAAGTCCCTCCTGCAATACACATACGCAAAGGTGGTTTTTTTTTTCTTTCTGATTTTTAAAAACCACTTTAATTTAGTTTTGCCTGCTTTAGAGCCTCTCCTAGATCTTCCTAGAAGCTTTACAGTTTTAGTTTTTATTGTCATGTCTATGATCTATATCCAATTAACTTCTGTGAATGATAAGATAGGAGTTAAGGGTCATTTCTCCTTCACACATATACCTAGTTGTTTTAATACATGTATGGAAAAGGCTTTCCTTTTGTTCTCATTGCATTGCTTTGGTGTCCGTGTTGAAAGTCAATTAATTGTGTAAGTATAGTTCTGGACTCTTTTGTCCCGTTGATATTTATTTATCTTTATGCTATTATCATACTGTCTTAATTATTATAGTTTTATAGTAAGTCTTAAAATGAAGTAGTGTAAGTCCTCCAACTTTGTGCTTTTTTTTTTAAAGATTATTTTAGTTATACAATTTTTTTTTTAAAGATTTTATTTATTTATTCGACAGAGATAGAGACAGCCAGAGAGAGAGGGAACACAGTCAGGGGGAGTGGGAGAGGAAGAAGCAGGCTCATAGCGGAGGAGCCTGATGTGGGGCTCGATCCCATAACGCCGGGATCACGCCCTGAGCCGAAGGCAGACGCTTAACCGCTGTGCCACCCAGGAGCCCCTATACAAGTTTTTTTTTTCTCTCATTCTCTATATACATTTAGAATTATCTTGTCAGTGTCTATAAAAATACTTGCAGGGATCGTAACTGGGATCGCTGTGAATCTATAGCTCAGTCTGTGGAGAGCTGACGTTTTAACAATATTGAGTTTTTCCAATCCATGAACAATGCATATCTCTCCATTTATTTAGGTCTTAATTTTTATTTCAGTATATTTTGTGGTTTTGAGTATAGAGGTTTTGCACATTTTTGCTAAAGGTATTCCTAAGTGTTTTATAGTTTTTGATGCAATTGTAAATTGAATTTTCTTAAATTTTATTTTTCAATTATTTGCTGCTAATAATAGAAATCCTATATAATAGATTTTTAAATATTGATTTTTATCCTGTGATTTTGATAAAATCACTTATTAGTTTTATAGTTTTGTAGCTTCCTAACAACTTCCAACTTAACGTGTATGATGTCTGTGACTGGGGATTATTTCACTTCTTCTTTTTTAATCTTTTTGCCTTCCCCGCCCCTTTTACTGGCCTTATTGCTGTGGCTAGATGCTTACATAGTTCTTTTATTGAATTTGTATAAGACTGATATTATTACCTCCATTGTTTCTGATGAGTAGTCTACCATTATCCATACCATTGTTCTCCTTTTAGTAATATGTTTCTTTTCTCTTAACGCTTTCAAGATTTTCTTTTTATCATTGGTTTTCACTTGTTTGATTAGAATATGCTTAAGTGTGTTTGTATTTATCCTTTGGAGTTTGCTGATGATCTTTTTGGATCTGTATGATGTTTTTCACAAAAACTTGGGAAACCTTTGGCTATTATTTCTTCAAATAGTTTTTCTTCCTTATTCATTCTTTTCTTTTCTTCTGGGGGTTCTAATTACAATTATATTAGTCTTGTTGACATTGTCTTCTATGTCCCTGAAGTTTTGTTTATCTTCTTTCAATCATTTTTTGCTCTTTTTATATTGGGTAATTTCTGTTGACCCCTTATTCAATTCATTGACCCTTTCTTCAAACTCTGTTCCTCAAACCAGTAAGACTGGGAATTTCTGCTTACATTGTGGTTGCTTTAGGCTTGTGTGGACTGGGGAGTACTCTCAGGCAAAAACCTATGTAAACACAAATTTTATTGAATTCAGTTCCCCTCCAAAGATTGACTACCGTCCAGTTTCTACTGCTTTTGATTGCTCTCCAGAGCCTTCAAAAGGTTGTTTTTAAATAATTTTTTTCTGAGTTATCTGCAGAAAATACAAGGTACCTTGCCAATATCAGATATGGAAACAATAACACAAATGTTATTCCCTAATTTACCTAATAAAAGGAAAAAAAGTGTATATATATATATGTATATATACATATATATTTAACAATTGAAATAGAACAATGTTATAAAAAACAAAAAATTTAAAAGATTTTAAAAGACTCATATAAGTACCTGGGTTATACTTGGCAAACTTAACCTTAAAGTATCTCATGTGTCAACCTGAGCCTGTCCTCGTCACTAGAATGTAGCTCACGCTCCATGCAGTTCACCCCAATCAACAGCCCCTGAACTGCTCCATTTGCTGTTTAATGAGGTGGGTCTACAATTACGTACTTGAGTGTTATGGCTGCATCAAATTGCTATCAAGGTTTCTAAATGCATACTCCTGTGTGTACTTGTCTCATGGTGGTTCAGCCACAAACGTTTCCCAGATTGGCGCAAGTCTGCAAAAGGCACAATGAGGAGTGCCGATAAACATGACGTTCTCCTTGGCACTGTGGACAAACCTCTGAAAAACAGCTGTGTATGATCATTTAGAATAAGACAGGTAACTAGTAAGTGTACCCTTATTGTGTAGTGAGTACTGCTGACCTTAACCCATCTTTCTACTCTTCTATAGTCCACATTGACAAAACTCTTGCGACACTCATGGCATAGCTTTCATTGGTGCCAAGGTCTCTTTCTTCAGAAGATTTCTTCAGATATCATAAGTCACCACTGTTGCAGCAATAAACAAGTATTGTATCTTACCATCAAACCACCTGCTTTCCACAGATACTCCATCAGCAGCAACCACTGAAGATCCTGGCACCCATCAGTGGACGGACTCCTCATGGTTTCTGCTTTTCTTCCATCACGAAGACAATGATGACTCCTTGGATTTTTTTCCCTTCTCATGGAACGTGAGACACCATGAAAAGGTAGGTATAGTTTTTCACAATACAGGAGTGGGATGCACAGTTATTTAATTCAAATATTAAAAAAGACAGCCCTCTTTTTTACCCCATATTGGTAAAGGGGGACATATCAGTCATAAAAATAGATATATCCAAAGGGATGTATCTAAAACCCCAGGCAGCAGAGTCAACGCCAGAACTATAGTTTGTGTTACGATCTTTATAAATATTGGTGTTTTTAGGGCAGAAATTTTGGTTGAGAATGCACTGACTAAGTGGATAAAATCCTCATTTTATTTGTATAAGTCTCTTTCCTAAAGAAGTAGAATTTTAGAATGTCCTATTTTTTATGGTATAAACTTGGGCTTGGTTAGATGTTGAGACCAATGATGAGGATGTTTGTGTGGAGAGAGGAACACGGAGACCTCAATTTAACTGGTTTAATTTACCAAGCATTACTGTTTTTGTGATCTGTTCTTACTCTGTTTGGGCCAGTGTGTTGATTTTGAAATGTTTATCTGTCCTTGGAGATTTCAGTGATGAGAACATTTTAAGAACTCTTGAAAAAACGTTGTAGTTCTTTAAATGCAATCACCTGTTGACATGTGGTCAAGTCATAATTCACAGTAAAACATTTGTGTTGTGGGATTAGTTCATATCCATCAGGGAAAAGCTCGTCTGGTCAGTTGCCTTTCCCAAAGGTCCTGATGGGAAGGCTTGTTGTCTGTTTTGTTTTAAGATGACTCATATGAAGGGTTAAATTCCTTGATCCTTGCTGGGGTTGTGTGGTCAAGCGTATGCTGGGTATGGTATCTTACTTTCTTCATCCAACAACTGGGGTTACAAGACTCTCTTCTTTTCTCTCTCCAGAGTCAGAACTAGCATCTCTTCATTCCTTCATTCCCATTCCTCTTCTCTTCTACTTCTTAACACTCCACTCGTGGGCTGCCTGCCTGAATGAGGAGGCAATGAGGTTTCCACTTAATGTCTTCATGTAAAAATTTTAGGTGACAAGCAGAGAGTATACAGCCTGGCAGGGAAGATGCCTAATGAGAGATGACAATGTGTGAGACAGATGCTCTAATTAAAGTAAGCACACTCGGTTTCGGTGCCTGTAGGAGGAAGCTCACCTTGAGAAGGTCTGAGAAGGTTTTCTCTATTAGAAGATATGTAAAGGAGCACAGAAGTATAACTTGAAAGATAAATAGGGGCTAAATCATTAAAAAAATTGAAATAATATGTTAAGGAATTCAATCTTTAATCTGAATTATGAGGAGCCATAGAATATTTTTAAGTGGCACATAAGGTTAGTATCTTTGAAAGATTTCTCTACAAATTGTAAGGGCCCAAAAGTAGGGGCAACGAGTTTGTGAAAGAGGAGAGAAAGAACACAAGTTGTTTTAGGACAGACTCCACAGGACTTGGATTGGCTTAGATGAAGGGTGGGCAGATGAAATAGGGCTGGGGGCAGGGAGTTAGGATGAGTCTCCCAGGTTTGATAGACCGATGGAGAGTAGGGGCGCTGGCCAAGAGGAATATAAAATATAAATGGAATATAAAAATAGAAATGAGTTAGTGTGGGGGTGTTTGGGAAAGAGATTCTGAGTTCAGTTTTGAGAACACTGGATTTGAGGTGCCTGTGAGGAGAAATAATCATGTCTAAACATGGAATAAAGGAGAAAAGTTTTTGTTTTTTCTTGTGACAATTGGTAACATTCAGTAACTTTTCAGTCCAGGGTATTTTTTCCATCATACTTCTTTGTCACAATTTTCTTGATCTATTTGGTCACTCATAGATATATTCCAGTCTCCTTTGAATTCATATTCTGTGAGTTATTTTTGTATCGTGACTATTTTTGATTAGAAATACATTTTACTGTAAAATATGCACTTAGAGTTTCTTTTGTTTGCATTATTGTTTGCTATTCGTTATTGTTTGCTATTTCAGTTCAAAACACTTTTTACATACACATTTTCTTTTCCTCCATGCAGCAGTGCTACAAGTAGGTGTATCAGAGAAGGAAACTGAGACTAAGAGGTGGCAAGCAAGCACTTGGCTTGTGCAGAGAGAGTTCACAGAAATAAAGCTGGAGAAGTGGGTCTGCTCTAGGTCTGCAAAGGAAGCGTAACCAGAAGCAAGTGTCAGAGCTGCGATAAGAAAAAATAGTTTGCCGATATGGCAGAGCAAGAGGGGATCACTAGCCAGCATCAGAAATAGCAGATATTGCCCTGGGCTGGGCTTCTCCCTATGCATGCGGGACAGTGCAGCACCTGAGTCCATTTCAGGAACCTCTAGGCATTCTCATCTACTGTTCACGTATGAATGGAACATCTACTATGTGATTGGCAGAATGTTAGGAACTGGGGATAAAACAGTTAAATAAGACAGTTCTTCCTCTCCAGGGAATGAGAGTGATAGATGTATAAATAATAGTTGACTATATACAACTGTAAAGTTCTAAAATAGAGTGAAGAATCATATACCTGGAGAATAAGGGAAGAGAGAGTAATTAATATTGTACAAAAGTTCAGTAAAGAGAAAGTGAAGAAAGGAGTTACATTTGAGCCCAAACTTGAGAAGGCTGGGGAGATGTCTATCAGATTGGAAAGGAGGGCAAGGGTGTTCTAAGTATCAGGAGAGCAAGGGGAAAAGCTGGGAAGTAGAAAGGTGCATGGGGATGGATATATGTTGGGTCAAAGGTACTACCAAGGGTAGAACTCTTCATGGGAGAGACCCGCAAGGAAAGGTGGATATATTATCACCATTTTGTGGAAACTTTTCAAAGGCAGGGCCAGGGAGGGGAGGGGAGGGAGGAGCTCACAGACCAATCTGTTAGATTGCTGACACCTGTGATCTAGATTGTTTAACGCTGTCTTAGGTCCACAGGTCCTAGGAGGGTGAGAAGACTGGCCATGAGTGAAAGTTTGGTAGAGAACACCCTCCGCTTCTCTCTACCTTGGAGCAAAGGGAAGGCAAGTAGTTTTCTACAGGTTGTTAGGTCCGACACCATGACCCTGGTGTCATTTGGGACTCCCTGCAGTAAAGAGATCTAAGAAAAATGGGGTAGAAATCAAATGTTTATCAATTGTGGGAGAGAGGGCTCCATGAAAAAGACAGGACTCAAGTTCACCTGGAGGTGTAAGTAGGACGAGCAGGTGCACCCAGCAGAGTAGATAGTCTGTGGAGGTCAAGAAGATATGTGTTGAAGGAGCATGGGAACTGGGCTCCAGGGAACAGAGTGCTATGTCCAGACAAGGCTCATGTCAGCAAGGCTATTTATAAAGTATTTATATCTGATGTGTGGGTGGGGGAGGCTTCTGACCATTGGGTAGTGAATGAGACCTTTTAGGGAGATGATTCTGATGGATGGAGAGCTGGGAGTCTCTGATTATACGTACGTTTTCAACTCCTGGGTTCTTATGAAGTGGAAGGAGCCTTCATATCATTTTCATGATAAACAGACCCATTTGATACCCATCAGACTCTTCTTCACGATGGAAGGTTCTGGTAAGCACAGGAATGAGTTGAGGGGAAATGGCGCGAAGCCTGCAGTCAGTAGCTGAAACCAGCAGCAGGCATTTTATCATCCCTGTGCCATGTGCAATGGCTTTTCCCAAGTGTTTTTTTATCTGTGTTTGCTTCAACCTCAGAGGACAATCTGTTCTGTCACCAGAAGGGATACCTTCAAAGAGTTTTCTTGGATAAAGTCCACTCATGTGGTCAGCTGTGACCTCATCTTACTGCTCCAGGGGCCCTGGTTTGGGACTTGATATCTCGAGTTCCTGCTTGAATGGGAAGCAGAGAGGCCTTTCTATTTCAATGCCTCTCATTTTGGAACACATCAGAAACCACCAGTTAGCTTGTTAAATGTTTTTCCAGATTTTTTTTCATTCTTAAATAATTTAGCCCATTGCCCTGCTTATTGTCAAGAGTCATTAAAGACAGCCAACTGCTTATATTCTTTTCACAAGCAAACACAAACTGGGAGGTTTGGGGAGGTGCAGGGTGGGAAGAGGAGGGCTTTTCACTTTGCTGGCACAAAATTTGGAACTGTGGAGAAAGAAGAATAGAAAATACTGGTTCAGATTTTCCTAAACTAAATTGCGAACTTGATGTTTCTACCAGCGACCATAGTGCTCATCTCACGGAAATGGTCACATTTCTCTTCCTTCGCTGTCTCTTCAAATTCGAAACTATTCTGAGAGGGCTTCACATCCCCACATTTTATTTATTCTCGAAAGCAAGGTTCCCAGGCTGACTCCCACGACTCCCTGGAGGGGAAGCCATAGCCAGGGCATCTTTCTCCTGCCAGCTGTGGATGCCAGTCCAAACCCCTCAACTACTCACATCCTTCCCCAGTAACTCAGTGGCTGGTGAAGATTGTTTGCATAGCAGCTGAGGGGATAGACGGGAAGGGTGTGAAGGGGTTGGGGGCAGGTCTCTTGTTAGGGCCCCAGAGAATGAGGCTGTGCATGGGAGACCTGCTTCCAGAACAGGCCGCTGCTGCCAGAAACAACTCATTCCCTGAAGAGCCTCTGACTCATGCCTCTAATAGGACTATTATGGTTTCCTGGCTGCAAAGTGGTCCTTTCGAAATTCAGGGTTTTTTTTTTTTTTTTTTTTTTTGAAATTTGAATTCTGAGTTATGTGTGTAGATTAATTCCCCTCTTTCATGCTCTCACAGTGCTTTTTGAAGCTCTCTTCACAATATCCCTTTGCCTGACTAGATTTTAAACTCTACATACGCGAGGACTGGTGTGTGCTCTATATGTTACTGTATGTCCAGGAGCTGGAATAGTAAACGGAGCATAGAGGCACATGATAATTGTTTGTTGAATGACTGAATGAAAAAATGGTATGTTTTGCCTATGCAACCGTACCAAGGAAGAAAAGATTTTAAGAGGCATCAGGCCTCCCAAAGCAACAGCAGGAGGACAACTAAGGAACATGTCCCAGAATTTCACTAGGCTTTTATTTGGGACACAATTCAACAAGTGTGGTCATTTGGTTTCTATGCGATAGTATAATAGAAGTAAATTGGAGTGGGGAGGTAGGGTACTGCTAGCGAGAGGTGACTCTAACAGAAAAAGAGGGAACAGACTATAAAAGGCAGGCCAAATTTTAGCGAAGTGGAGGAGTGAGGCTACTGATTGAAGGGGCCTCCCACCCTACAAATGTCACAAGCCCTGAGAACATCTCTCCATTATACTTAAAATGTAATAATTGTACTGGCAGCGGCAATGTTCAGTTATCTGGGAAGTTAACTTATGTGAGCTAGCTTATTTCCAAATGGTGCTGGGCCCCTGAGGTATTAGCATGTTTTGGCACGTTGATTTTATTTCTTCGAATCCTTCAGAAAATCTACCACTTTTCTTTGACAAGGGTAATAACAATTGTATCCTAGTCTGTTTCTACATCACAAAGTACAAGACAGGATGTTCCTCAATGGCCATAGGTCGGCCAGCCTTGTGAGGGGGAGAATCTTCTAACTCGTGAAGAGACTTTATGCACAGCTATATTGGACATTTCCTTCAACGAGAAACAAAAAAGAAAAAGTCGAGAGAAGAAAACAACGACAAAAAGCTATGCTCAGTGTCCAAAGATGCTAAGAAGTACAGTTCTTGTTTTGACCCAACTAACAAAGGAATAGAAATTTCTGATGACGTCACAGGAGAGAAAAACAGAGAAGTGCAACCTGGAAGAAGCAGGGGAGATTTTAATCAGATAATGAACTCTGGTGTATTTGCCAACAGAAGCTGTAATTCTTCCAAAACCCTTTTTATGTTCATACCACATTGAACAATATTTGCTTCAGATTTCTAGGTAAGGAGAAAACATTGCATGACTCAAGCCATTAAAAAAGGTGTCCCTATTCCAGAATTTAATTGTTGGGGGCACACACGGGCTTCTCTTGGTCTGTGCTGATTGTAAGCAGGCACCAGGTTGTCTAGCTTGCAAGATGCCGCTCATTTAACACCTGGAGGAAAATATACACTAAGCACTAACAATGTGATGTGAAATATCTAGAAGTAGTTACAACTAAATTATTATCAGAAAAGGACTTGAAGGAAAAGGTGAAAAGAATGAAAAAAGGAAGGATGAACTCTTTAATACTCAGTTTGTTTATTTTAATTCCAGTAAATGAACATACAGTGTTATGTTAGTGTCAGGTGTACAATATAGTGATTCAACAGTTCCTTACATTACTCAGTGCTCCTCATAATTGTACTCCTAATCCCTTTCACCTCTTTCACGCATCCACCCATCTGCTTCCCCTTGGGGAGCCATCCGTTTGTTCTCTACAGTTAAGAGTCTGTTTCTTGGTTTGCCTGTCTTTTTTCCCCTATGCTCATTTGTTTTGTTTCTATAATTCTACATATGAGTGAAATCATAGGGCATTTGTCTTTCTCTGACTGACTATTTCACTTAGCATTACACCCTCTAGCTCCATCCATGTTGTTGCAAATGGCAAGATTTCATTCTTTTTTGTGGATGAATAATATTTCATTGTATATATACGACATCTTCTTCACCCATTCATCTATCAATGGACACTTGGGCTCTTCCCATAATTTGGCTATTGTAAATAATGCTGCAATAACATCAGAGTGCATATAACCCTTTGAATTCGTATTTTTGTATTCTATGTGTTAATACCCAGTAGTACGATTACTGGATCATAGGGTAGTTCTACTTTTAACTTTTTGAGGAAACTCTATACTGTTTTCCACAGTGGTTGCACCAGTTTGCATTCCCACTAACAGAGCAAGAGGGTTCCCCTTTCTCCACACCCTCACCAACACCTATTGTTTTTTGTGTTATTGATTTTAGCCATTCTGACAGCTGTGAGGTGACCCTTCATTGTGGTTTTGATGTGCCTTTCCCTATTGATTAGTGATGGTGAATATCTTTTCTTGTGCTTACGAGCCATTTGTACATCTTCTTTGGAGAACTATTCAAGTCCTTTGCCTGTATATATATTATATATAGGCAAAAAAAAAATATATATATATATATATATATATAAATTGATTTTTTAAATTATGTTCAATTAACCAGCATATAATACATCATTAGTTTTTGATGATTAATTGGTTGAGTATAACACCCAGTGCTCATCATCACACATGCCCTCCTTAACACCCATCACCTGGTTACCCCATCCCCTCACCCCCCTCCCTTCTGTAACCCTTAGCTTGGTTCCTGGAGTCTAGAGTCTCTCATGGTTTGTCTCCTTCTCTGATCTCTTCCCATTCAGTTTTCTCTCCCTTATCCTGTGATCCTCTGCACTATTCCTTATGTTTCACATATGAGTGAAACCATATGATAATTGTCTTTCTCTGCTTGACTTGTTTCACTTAGCGTAATCCCCTCCAGTTCCATCCATGTCGATGCAAATGGTGGGTATTCATCCTTTCCGATGGCTGAGTAATATTCCGTGGTATATATGAACCACATCTTTATCCATTCATCTGTTGAAGGACGTCTCAGCTCCTTCCATGGTTTGGCTATTGTGGACATTGCTGCTATAATCATTGGGGTGCATATGCCCCTTCTTTTCACTATGTCTGTATCTTTGGGGTAACATACAAATGACTAACAGACACATGAAAAAATGTTCAACATCACTAGCCATCTGGAAAATACAAATCAAAACCACAATGAGATACCATCTTACGCCAGTTAGAATGGCAAAAATTAACAAGACAGGAAACAAGTGTTGGTGAGGATGTGGAGAAAGGGGAACGCTTTTACACTGTTGGTGGAAATGCAAGCCGGGGCAGCCACTCTGGAAAACAGTATGGAGGTTCCTCAAGACATTAAAAATAGAACTACCCTATAATCCAGCAATTGCATTACTGGATATTTACCCTTTGCCTGTTTTTATATTGATTTGCTTGTTTTGTGTTGTAAGTTTTAGAAGTTCTCTGTATGTTCTGGATATTACCCTTATTAGAGATGATTTGCAAATATTTGCTTCCATTCTGTGGGTTGTCTTTTTACTCTGTTGATAGTATCTTATAATGCACAAATTTTTAAAATTTTCATGAAGTCCAATTTGTTTATTTTTCCTTCTGTTACCTGTGCCTTGATATTGTCAAACCCAATGTTGTGAAGCTTTTGTCCTACAATTGTTATTTTTCTGGTTCCTTAAGTTATAAAGTTAGGTTGTTGATTGGAGAACTTTTTTGTTTTTTAAGGTAAGAGGTTATAGCTGTAAGTTTCCCCTTAGCAGTGCTTTCGCCGTGTCTCATAAATTTTGGGATTTTGTGTATTCGTTTTCATTCATCTCTAAGCATTACTTAATTTCCCTTGTGATGTCTTCTTTGATCCACTGGTTGTTTAAGAGAGTGCTCTTTAATTTCTAGAAATTCGTGAATTTGCCAGTTTTCCTTCTGTTATTCATTTACTTCTAAATTCATCCTGTTGTAGTCAGAAGAGATACCTTGTATGATATCTATCTTTGTATTTATTTAGTACTGAGATATATTTGAGGTATAATGTTTTATTAGTTTCATGTGTACAACATGACAATTTGATACTTGTGTATATTGAGGAACGATCACAATAAGTCTAGTTATGAATTTTTTTCTTGTGATGAGAACTTTTAAGATTGACTCTTTCAAATATATAATACAACATAGCAAATTTCAAATATACGATACAATACTATGAACTATAGACATCATGCTGTACATTACATCCTCAGGACTTATTTATTTTGTTTCTTTTGACCACCTTCACCCATTTTGTCCACCCCTCTACCCTCTGCCTCCAGCAACCACCTATCAGTTCTCTGTGTCTATGAGTAGTGTTGTTTTGTTTTCACGTATAAAGATCATATAGTATTTGTTTTTCTCTTCTGACTTATTTCACTTAGGATAACACCCTCAAGGTACACCCGTGTTGGCACAAATGACAAGATTTCCTTCCTTTTTTATGGCTGAATAATATTCCATGGTATATATACATTTTCTATTCATCCACTGTTGGACACTTAGGTTGCTGCCATGTCTTGGCTGTTCTAAATGAGGCTGCAATAAATGGGGTGAAGATATCTTTTCCACTTGGTGTTTTTATTTCCTTCAGATAAATACCCAGAAGTGGAATTGCTGGACTGTAGGGTAGCTCTCTTTTTAATTTTTGGAGGAAACTCCATACTATTTTCCAAAGTGGCTGCACTGATTTTTATTCCTATACTTTGTCCTAAGTTTTAGTAATTTGTGTATTTCAATGAATTTTTCATTTCATCTGTTTTGTCAAATTTATGGGATCCAAATTGTTTGTAATATTTCCTTACTAGCTTTTTAATACCTAGAATGTCTCTAACTAGAGAGTTATCCATTTTACTCTTTCAAAGAAACAGGTGTTAGGGCTGCCTGGGTGGCTCAGTCGGAGTTGTCTGACTCTTAATTTCAGCTCAGGTCACAGTCTCAGGGTCTTGAGATCGAGTCCTGTGTTGGGCTCTGCCCTGAGTGTGGAACCTGCTTAGGATTCTTTCTCTGCCCCTCCACCTGCAAACAACAAAAAACAAACAAACATACTTTGTTTTTATTGATTTCTCCTTGTTATTTTTCTATTTCAGTGTCACTAATTTCTGCTCTAACTTTAATATTTCTTTCCTTCTACTTTGGATTGAATTTGTTCTTCTTTTTCTTGGCTTAAAGCTTTGCTCATTGACTTTAGAGATTTCTTTAAAAAGTAATTATTTAAACAATTAATATTGTTTAAATTATCTTGTAAGACTGTTTTATCTTCATCCAGCAAATTTTGTGGTATTATTTTTTTCATTTTCATTCAGTTAAAAATATTTTCTCATTTCTATTGTGATTTAATCTTTTATCCACGGGTTTAGAAATGTACTGTTAATTCCAAACATTTGGGTATTTTTCATGTATCTTTCTTTATTGGCTTCTAATTATTTCCATTATGGTCACAGATATTACTCTGTATGATCTTAGTACTTTTCTTTTTTTTTTTTAAGATTTTATTTATTTATTTGACAGAGAGAGAGGCAGCCAGCAAGAGAGGGAACACAAGGAGTGGGAGTGGGAGAGGAAGAAGCAGGCTCCCAGTGGAGCAGGGAGCCCGATGCGGGCCTCGATCCCAGGACCCCGGGATCATGACCCGAGCCAAAGGCAGACGCCCAATGACTGAGCCACCCAGGTGCCCCAGTACTTTTCATTTTATTGAGATTTATTTTATAGCATAGTATATGGTCTTTTCAAATAAATATTCCACATGGTCTGAAAAGAGTACATGTTCTGAAATTGTTGGGTATAGTGTTTTATAAATATTAGGTCAAGTTGGTTTGTAATGTTTTGGCTTTGTTATATCCTTAATGACTTTCATTTAATTGTTCAATCAATATTTATGTTTTTCTCTGAAACAAAAAAAAAAGCATTTATCCGGTTGCTTAGAGCTACTTTAAATAGATGTGGAGCACATCACTGATCCTTTTTACATTGATTTTTGCCATTTCAGATTCCTGAACTCTGAACTGTTTTGATCCCCTGCTTACAGGGCTAGATTTCATCATTAAGTAGGTTTTTGGAAGACATGGTTTTTAAAAAAAAATTCTTTATTTAAATTCAATTTAGTTAACATATAGTGAATTATTAGTTTCAGGGCTAGAATTTAGTGATTCATCAGTTGCATATAACACCCAAAACTCATTACATCAAGTGTCCTCCATAATGCCCGTCACCCAGTTACCACTGTCCCCTATCCACCTCTCCTCCAGCAACTCAGTTTGTTTTCTCAAGTTCAGCATCTTAAAGAAGCCTGAGATTTTACATGGCTGAAAATTTCTGTGTTTTTATGCTTGTCTGAGTATATTTGTGGACCTACCCTTCAGAACTTGGTACACATTATTCCAATGTCTTCTGGAATTAAATTTTCTAGGTACAAGTCTTGGGTAATCCTGAATTTTTGACCTTATTTATGATATTTTTTCCTGTCCGGAAGTCTTCCTTTATTTATTTTTTAATTTATATATTTTGTTATGAAATGTGGTACAGATACCTTTATTCCTGAAGTTTAGTAGTTGAACCAAACTATGTCATGATGTCATGTTGTATCAATTTTACCTGGTATGTAGTGTGCTCTTTCAAGTGTATAGATTCTGTTCTTTCTTCTTTTGAGGGGAATTTTATGATTATAAATCTCTGAATACATTTTTCCCCACTATTGTTTCTTTTTTCTTCAAGTACACAAATATATTTAGGATGAATTGTCTTTGTCCTCCCTGTCTAGCATATTGTCTTCATTCATCTTATTTCTCTTGTTTTTCTTATATATTCACTCTTTTTATCTTAAGATGCTCCTTCATACCATTAATATAAAATTCAGGCATATCTATTTCATCCTTTGCTGGACCTTGGTTACTTATCTGTTATAAATGGGGAAGGTTTGGGGGCATTTTAAGCCTGCTTTTATTGTTCTGCATCCCCTTTTCCATGCCATGTTTTATATCACCTTGTCTTTGTACTCTTACTTTACCAAAGTGATATCCTTGTTCAACTCTTCATAGTACACAAAGAGAATCTGTTTCTGTTTCTTGAGTTCTATTCCACTTATAGGAATTCACTTGTCTTTTGCATATATATTCCTTTATCTTCTTTTTGTTGTATCTCTATATAGCTTCTATTTAATTTCTTTTAATCTTGCTTATGCCTGGGAAGCTTTTGTCCAAACATCTATTTTCTGTAACATAGCATAAATTTGACACATATTCTCTGTGTAGCAGATGCTTTTAATAGCCCATCCCACATCCATACCTACAGCTGCAGACAGTTCCTGGCAGCCTGACAGCTTCCCTTCTCAAGCACCTGCATTTCTCCTCTTTACTGCCGAAGGCCTTCTTTGATGATAGGGGAGTTTGCTTGATTGTGTACAAGCACACTTCAGAAGCGTGGGTGGAATTTTGCTTCTGGGGGAAACTTTTAACTGATAGGGGGTGGGAGTCAGTGGATAAATGGTCATCGGAGAGTAACCCCCACAGAGAATACACTGAACAAGTGGACATGATAACTCAGCCATTAGAGATCAGCCAGTCTCTCCTCAGCCACCATACTACTTACAGAGTGGGCCCATGAAAAGTGTGGCAATGGTGTCAAGCATAGATGCTGTATGGGTCCAGCTGTTGTTGTGCTCTCTCTCACTTAGGCTGATCTAGTAATTGCCATTGCTCAATGTCCAACATGTTAGCACAGGAAACAGTGTTGAGCACTACCATTCAAGGATACTAACCAGCTCATTGGTGGCAAGTTGATTCCATTGACTCCTTCTACCCTAGAGGAAAAGTAATTCTTTCTACTTGAGATTGATAAGTATTGCAGTTACAGGTTTGCCATCTCTGCCCACAATGTCTTGGCTAACACCTAACTGAAAGGAGAATTTCTGAATTACTGATGTAAGATCCTGCCTAATGCTGCCTTGGACCAAGGGACCCAGACATTTACTTTACCATAAGAAGGTGTGAAGTGGGCAGTGACCATGGAATCCATTTGTTCTACCATGTATTACAGCACCTAGAAGCTGCCAGCGTGATAAAAAGTTGGAATGTCCTCTTAAAGACACAGACAAGGCTCCAGCTTGGAGAAGAACACTTTTAAGGGTCAAGGGATGTCACATGGTGCTTTGTCCCCAGTAGACTATCATGTAGTGCTTTGTCTTTGGTAGCTAAATACAAGGGTGGAACCAGGGGGTGGAAGTTGGACTGACTGCCCTCACTCTCACCATCACTGTCCCAATTACGGAGTTTTTATTGCCTATTCCTATAACTTCAGGGTCTACAGAATTAAAGGTCCTGGTCTCCGAGGAGGTAACACTTCTACCAGGGGACACAATTAGGGTTCCACTGAATCTAAAGTCATGACTGTTGCTCTCATGTCAACAGGCAATATAAGGCTAAAAAAAGAGTTAGTGTACTGGGGGTGGTAATCAGTACTGACAATCCTGAGATTCTAACGGTTTTGTTGTAACAGTGGGCATGGTCTGAAATCAATAGATCCATCAAGAAGCCTCTGATAATTCTGTGCCCGAAGGAAGGGCAGTTTCAGCAACTAAGGACTGACAAGGTTAAGGACACCAGGGATTCAAACATCTCAAAGATCTGCATTGTCTCAAGGGAAAGCAACCTAGGGTGGCAAAAGTTCTGACTGAGTTTGAGATGAAACTGGAATGGGTGCAAGGGGAAGGAGAAAATAAAATCAGTGGCTTTGGGTCTAGCTGAGGCCAAAGGGACTTTGGTTTCCCCATTAACTGCCATAGCTGCAGCAGCAGGGACTCTCGCTTTTACCCTCAGGCATCACGAAGAGAGTAGAATCAGGGTGCGGCATGAGCAGATCTGGGGATTAGTAAGGGTGACTATGGCAGATGCTGCTAATAGCATTTCCCATACCCTTTGACCCACCAGAGTTCACCTGCTACTGTGGGGGGGGGGGCAGTTGATACCCTGAATGCCCTAGTCTTCTTGTCCTTCAGTGGGACAATTCTGAGGTGTCTTCAACAGGATTTCTCAGGAGGTCCCAAAATATTAAGCCTCAGTTACCTATAGCAGTAACCTGATCAGTACCATTGCTCCTCCAGACTGTCTACCTAAAGATGGGGAGGCTGGAGCATTTATCCACCCCACTGTACCTTGTGCTGAATTGGCTGAAGTTTGCCCTTGGGGGCGTGAAAGTCCTGCTCCTACAGATGGCACTAGCCTGTCCTACGAAGGCCCTGGGCAGAATGCAGAAGAACTCAAATACAGGAAGACTCTTCAGTAGGCATGAGGTGGGGCACTGCCAGTGCGAGGCGCGTCTGAGCCCTCCAGAACTGTCCTCTGCACAGCTACAGGTGAAATCAGAGGTGGGCCAAGGGTAGGATTCTCGCATCCGAGCCAACTGCTACACATGCTTCCTTCCTCCCCCCTGCCTGTCACTACTCCCCATCTCTCTTCTTGCTTCACAGTGTAATCTATCCAGAAGGATAGCCCTTATCATCAAGTATATACGTTGGTGGGAATGTAAACTGTTATAGCCACTATGGAAAATGGTATGGAGGTTCCTAAAAAAATTAAAAATAGAACTACCATGTGATCCAGCAATCCCACTTCCGGGCATATATCTGAAGGAAACAAAATCACTATTCTTAAAAGATATCTGTACCCCCATGTTCATTGCAGCATTATTTCTAATAGCTAAGAATATAATACCTGGAAACAACCTAAGTGTCTACTGATAGATGACTGGATAAAGAAAATGTGGTATATGTATACAATGAAATATTACTCAGCCATAGAAAAACCCAGGAAATTCTGCCATTTGTGACAACATGGATGGCCCCTGAGGGTGTTATGCTAAATGAAATATGCCAGAGAGACAAAGACAAATACTATATTCACTTACACGTGGAATCTGCAAAAAACCAAACTCAGAGATATGGAGAACAGATTGATCACTGCCAGAGGTGGGGAGTTGGGGGGTAGGAGAACTGGGCGAAGGTGGTCAAAAGGTACAAACTTCCAGTTGTAAGATTAACTGATTCTGGGGATGTAAAGTATAGCATGCCGGCTATAGTTAATAACGCTGTATTGTTTATTTGAACACGGCTAAGAGAGTACATCTTAAAAGTTCTCCTCACAAGAGAAAGAAATTGGAACTGTGTGAGGTGATGGATTTTAACTAAGCTCATTGTGATAATCATTTTACTGTATACACATATATCGAATCATTACGTTACACACCTTAAACTTAGAGAACGTATGTCAATTACATCTCAATAAAACTGGGAAAAAATAGAAAAGAAGGGAAAGGTCAGCTGGTGCTCCATTAACTTAGTTTACCCAGGTCTCAGCAGCAGGTACTGTAATTTGGATTATGTCTCTGATTACTAGGCCACGGGTGAAAAATCCCTCCCACATTGATATCCTTAAAGAAAGACATTTATCTCCAGCTGGCTGGAGTTGGTTCTATGGTGTGGAATGAAAAACACTGGCCGATAGAACTCCATGACGCTGGACAAATGGCATTTTGCTGTAGGATACTTAGTTGAATGTTATTACAAGGAATTAAGACCAGATAAACGGAAGCAATAACTATGAACTTTAAGATAATCTGTGTAGAGCCAGGTACTGAGTTCTACATGAAACATTCAAAATAGGAATTTTGTGTCTTTCTACTAAGAGTCTAAAAACTCAAAGGTGGCCTGATCACTGTATGCAGAAAGGAGGTTTTCAGGCACCGGGCCAGGGAAACGTTTTTCTTATGAAATCATTTCTGCCCTTACAATTTTGGCTCCTTGTAGCTCCGATCAATTGTTTTATTTATCAGTATGTGCCAGGTATGCCACACAGAAAATAAAATGCAGCAAAACAAATCAAAGTAGAATGGCTCTCCTTCGTGGACAACTTTTACATTCTGGGGCATTATGACTGATTTCCTACGAGCTCAGGGTTCCAGAGAGCAACCCACAGTGGATTTTATTAACTCTGCTTATAAATCTGTTAAAAAAATAAAATAAAATTCAATCAAGTAAATCTGACAATCTACTTGGTTTTATTAAGTGCTTCCGCATCAGGGCAGCAGCCCACCTAGCCAGTAGAGGGGAGCTAAATGAAAGAAAGTTTATTAAAGGCATAGAGGGGCACAACAAAAAGAAGAAAGAAATTTCTTAGCAAGGAATGCAGTGTTTAGGCAAGGTTGCCCTCCTACGGGGAATGGAAGGGGTCTATCAGTGCATTTTCTAGTATTGACCAGGAAATTCCATGCTGACTGGTTAAAGGTTACATTCCTAGGGGATTGAAACTGGAGATGAGTTAGGTATTAAGTCTTGGTTTACTGACTTGTGGGCCTTAAGCTAAGTGACATCATTTTGGGTGTGTGGTTTTCTTTTGAACAATTCTCTCTCTCTTTTTTTTTTTAGAACAATTCCTTCCTTTTGATCTGACTCTTAGCTTAACTCAAATGTGATCAAAATGGCAGGCATTAGCACCACTCTCAGCTACCATTCTGTGGTTCTGGCAGCCTCATTGGCCCTTGGCATGGCATTCACCAGTCATGAGGCTGTTGCTTTACCCCTGTCGTATTCACAGGTTAGAACTTCAGGTTCACGTTCTTTAGGTTGGTCATCCTCTGTGTTCCTTTCCTGATGCTCCAGTTGCAGGGTGATCATTTGCTTGGTGGTTAGCAGCTGGCAACATGCATTTACAGCTTTGGCCAGGGAGATTATCATGATTACTATAAGCAAGAGAACTCCCAGTGTTTGGAGTACGCTTTGAAACCGTGGTCCCCAACACCCGAACCAAACAAAATCACATAAGTCAAAAAAAGATCCTGTGGTAAGAGTCACCTTCTTAAGCCAAATGACGTGTTTTTGCTTTTATGGAATTGAGTTTTAATATCCCGACAAGTGTTAATCTGGGGACAGCAGGTGGTGTTGGCCACAGGACAGATACCTCCTTGCTCAGCTCAGAGATAACGAAGAGCTATTTATTAGCAAGAACAACTTTGGCCAGAGAGTCCATCTTTGTGGGACAACTATGGGTTTAGCTGCAGTTTCTGTAACAACTTGAAGAATTAAGGACAGGTTCTTATCACAGCCTTATTTACATATACCCCTAGCCAGGGAAGTAGGGACCTGCCACAAGGAGTAAATCCGGAATCACGAAAGCTTCCTGGAACATCCTCTTTTTTTTTTTTTTAAAGATTTTATTTATTTATGTGACAGAGAGACAGCCAGCGAGAGAGGGAACACAGCAGGGGAGTGGGAGAGGAAGAAGCAGGCTCCCAGCGGAGGAGCCTGATGTGGGGCTCGATCCCGGAACGCCAGGATCACGCCCTGAGCCAAAGGCAGACGCTTAACGACTGCGCTACCCAGGCGCCCCTGGAACATCCTCTTTAACTCGACTATGTGAGTTCAGAGGAGTCAACCAATGAGACGTGTTATTTTGCTTGTGAAAAGTTAGGGACACCATTAGATTTGTTTTTTCCTAGCCTGAAATAAAATGTTCTGAATTCCAGAGGTTACCTCCACCCCCCACCCTTAGCAATGGCTTGGGAGATGAAGATGAGGCATTATCTTTCTAGGCCAATGCCAGAGTAAAGGAAAGGAGAAGAAGGAGAAAGGGTTTCATGTTCACTTAGACTATGAAGTCTTGATCTGTCGTCTTGGACAGAAATAGTCTGCCTCAATGTCAGCTACTTCTCTTCCTCAGCAATTTGATTCGGAGGTCTCTGTATAGGACCAGGTGCCACATGGAACCTTCTTTAGCTGTGTGATGTGAAGCCAGGGCTTGATACCTTCTAGCTCCATAGCAGTGTCAGTGGTCAGCAGCACCTGGTAAGTTTCTTTTCAATGGGGCTTGAGAGCTGGTTTTCTTTGATGACATTTCTTTCTTTTTTTTTTTAAACAGATTTCTTTTTTTTTTTTTTTTTTAAGATTTTATTTATTTATTCGACAGAGATAGGGACAGCCAGTGAGAGAGGGAACACAAGCAGGGGGAGTGGGACAGGAAGAAGCAGGCTCCTAGCAGAAGAGCCTGATGTGGGGCTCGATCCCGCAACGCCGGGATCACGCCCTGAGCCGAAGGCAGACGCTTAACCGCTGTGCCACCCAGGCGCCCCTCTGATGACATTTCTAAAATACCTAATCACCAGGCTCTAAACCGTTGATCAACAGAATCCTTTGAATTGCGACCAAGGAAGACTTGTTTCCCCTTCTGATCATAGGCTTGAACAGAAGGCATTAGAGACTCAGAGTAGGTGGCCACACCAGCATGCGACAACAAGGGATCAAGAAGTTCGCAAGGTTTCGTTAAGACTCATATGATTTGCCCAGGGAAGTGGGTGCCTTGGTCACTGGAGGTTATAGAAGATGTATCCCGAGTGGGAAACACATTTTTTCAAAAGATTTATTTATTTATTTATTTATTTATTTATTTATTTGAGAGACAAAGAAAGAGTGTGAGCAGGGAGAGGGACAGAGGGAGAAAGAATCCTCAAGCAGACTCCCTGCTGAGCATGGAGCCTGACTCGGGGCTTGGTCCTAGGGCCCCGAGATCATGACCTGAGCTGACATTGAGAGTCAGATGCTCAACTGACTGGGCCACCCAGGTGTCCCTGGGAAACACATTTTTTAAACAGTTTTTTTTCTTTTTCCCCACTGTGAGAGCATCAGGAAAGGCTTCAACCCACCCAGGCTTCAATACACACACAGTCACAAGAACGTATTGATAACACATCTGAAGTGCCAGCTTTATGAATGAAGTTCACCTGTAGGTCTTCAAAGCATCCAGAGGGAGAAGATCTGAGGCCTCTGGAGACCAAAACAGTTTTTCCAGGGTGATGGACCCGACAAATCAGACATTGCTGGTAGACGGTTTTTGCAATTTTATAGAAGTTTCCCCACTAAGGTCTATTTATAATTTGAGTCATCTGAAATGCACTGTGGTGGGTGAAGGAATGCAAAAACCAAAAAATGGGGTTTGTCAGGGAACTGGGAAGAATGAAGCTGCTCTCTTGGTTTTCTCATAGTCTGGACTCTTCATTTGACTTACAGCCAGTTTACCACCTCAATTTTCCTGACTTAGGAGCAGACCGTTGCCATGTTATAATGCCAGGAGGATAGCAATGGTCTGGCAACGTGGCGCCATGTTTTGCAGAAGCAGAATGGGCTTCACGCGCGTGAGTCACAGTCTTCATAGAATCCGTTGTTCCTGCCCTTGCCCAGAAGTCAGGTGGGTCACATACTAGAAGTTCTTTTCAGCGATTTCTTTTCCACAAACTTGTAACTTGCTCTTTAAATTTAGGTTTTGTCTAAGTTTTCCCTTTTTATTTTACTTTATTTTGTTTTATTTTATTTATTTATTTTTAAGTAATTTCTACACCCAGTGTGGGGCTCAAACTTACAACCCCGAGGTCAGGAGTCCCATGGTCCACTGACGGAGCTGGCCAAGCGCCCCTTAAGGTTTCTTTTTTAAATAACCAGTCTTACTTCAGAACAAAGTTACTTTCTTTTCCCTCAACAAAAATGTTTTTTCTTTTCATGCTTTTTCTTACCAGAACATACATCCTACTTTCCTGACGTAGAGAATTGTTTCCCTTATTATTTCCAGTGGTCTTAATTAATTAGAAGTTGTAACTCTTAGAACCCTTAGTTTCCAGGGCACACTTACCAGTAAGCCATTGTGAACTTTACACCGGTATTCTTTAGATTTGAAAATTTATGAATGTATTTCATAATTTTTGGAAGCATATGCTTTTTTTCAATTTTCCCGTGTAGCACTAGCATATCTAAATATCTTTTAGTTTCTTTGTAATAAGAAGCCAAAACGTAGATAAACCTATGTTCAATAATTGTTTTAGTATTTTATCTTATTTGGAAATCATCTAGATATTTAAAGAATTTAACTTACAGTTTAAACCTCATTCAGTAAAACTTTAAGGTTACCCAAAAAGATGTGGGAAAGTTATTTAAGTAGACATAAATATTGCTGAAATTTCATTTATAAGCTTATCTTGCTTTTATTTAATTCACTTGTTTTCAGTAATTATGTTTAGATTACCTACAAAACTTCATTAAACATTGGACAACTTCAGCCATTATCGCAAGCTAGTGTTTTTTCGGTGGTAAATCTTGTAAGAGATTATGTGAACTTATTTGGCTAGGAAATTCAGGTAGAATGAAAGTTTTACATTTACTGCTGGTAACTCTAAAGACATGTCTGTTTTAATTAAACCATTAACCTTACACTAGCTTTTATATAGAGTATTTTCCCAGATCACATGGACTTGAAAAAAATTGGGGTTAGTTTCTCTTTTTGAGTATTTACTTTTTTGGAAGATTTTATTTATGAGACAGCATACAAGCTCTGTGCTCGTGCAAGTTGGGGATGAGGGCAGAGGGAGAAGCATACTGCCCACTGATTGACGAGGGAGCCAACGCAGGCCGCGATCCCAGGACTCTGAGATCATGACCTGAGCCAAAGGCAGACTCTTAGTCAACTGAGCCACCTAGGTGCCCCTTTTCTAGTATTTTAAATTGCCCAGTCCTTGTAAGCACTTGTGTTCAAACCCACAAAACAGCTCTTTTACAAACTAATTTCAGCAATACTGATACAGTTGTAGAATATAGGTGAGGTTCAGTGGGGTGGAGTCCGGGGCTGATGACCAAGAAAGAATTCTTGAGACGTCTTTGGTGCAAAATGGTGGTGTATTAAATCAAGGAACGGGACTCACGAGCAGAAAGAGCGGCGGCCCCGGGTTGTGAGGGGTGGCTGATTATATACTGATGGGGGTGGGGGAGGTAAGGAAAATGGGAGACTGTGAAAGTACTTTCATATGTTAAAGACTCACAAGATACCAGAGGCCTGGCCATTGTCAAGTTAAGGTTGTTTTTCTCTCTAGCAAGACATTAGCATTAAGACGGTTGGGGGCTTCCTGGAAGAATGTCACACGTCCCACCCAAGAGTGGGGGTGGGGGGAGGCTGCAGGGTGTGTGCTTATGCTTTGTCTTCAGCCAGCCTTCTCCCTCATCAACACCATCCGGAAGTGGAACGGTAACTCACATTTATAACGTCCACACACACACACACACACACAGGTGCAGAGATCTTATAGTTACTAATATTTGTGGAGAAGATTTTTAAGATTTTTATTTGTCCCTAAAATTAATCTTAAGGGAACTGTGCTTCGTATTTGAAAAAGGCCTCTTTCCCTTTTTTCTTTTTGTCTCGCGTGATTGTGGGCTGTGTTTACATTTCAAAGACATGATAAGATGTTTCACTTCAAGGAACAATGAAAGAATGTAAGTTTCTGTAGGGAGGTTTCCTAGGGCCAATAATTTACTAACCTTTTGAAAGGAACTAGGGAAGTTTGGAGGTTGGTAAGAAATAGACGAATTTTGAATTGCCTCCAGAACTGATTTTTGTTTTACAAAAGATTAAGATAAGGATAGCTGCTCTCATTTCCTCAAAGAATTGGGTTGTAACTTAAATGACATCATAGGTTGATCTACTTATCCTACTGCGTCATCCTCAATTTATTTCTTTCCCTCTGGGGATATAGTTTTAATTTTAAATATTTTTGGCAGTATTGACTAACCTCCCCCCACCCCCTTGGGTGTAAGACAGGTCCCCAAAGAGGGTGCAGAGGATAGTACCTTCCCAAAATCCAGAGTTACTCCCAAAGACAGCCAAAAGAGAGAACCAGCAACCAGGGCTGTTCCAGGCAGGCGGAAAGCCAAGCCCAGTTACGCAAACTGAGATGAGCGAGAAAGCAATAGCTGTTTCTGGGAGCGGAAGTGATGCTGGCTGGCTGGGTCTGAGGACCCAGAAGGGGTTCTGCAGGGCCAGTCAAAAGGGTCCGTGGTTTCTTGAGGGACAGACATCAAACTCAGGCAAAGAGGAAGTGAGAGCCGAGTTTACTGAATAGTGTAAGTGACAGTATAGCAGGCGGAACATCCGGGAGACTCACAAAGGAAAGGAGAGGGAGTCTTGTTTTGCTTGGGGTCTGGGGCTTTATTGAGGATGGTGGTCTCGTGTACGTGTCCTCTCAGGCATCCAGGAACCAGAACAAGTGTTCAGGTGTCCTTCATAAGTCACTTATGTCCTGGAGCCCAGGGTCTTGGTGTGAAGGGGTCCCGAGTCCGTGGTCTTGGGAAATTGTACATCATGCCTCTGCCTGGTCAGTCCTTAGGTGTTATCTACTGTCCTGGAAGACTCCAAAGAAATCATTAACTCCTTTACAAAGGAGTTACAAAGAAGATATATTATCAGGCATGTGAAAAGCAAGGGTGCCCATCTGGGGACCCCTCCTGTGTAGGTAGATATGGGGGTGTCTGTAAGGCTATTGACCTGGAGGAATTTTGTTTTCAGTTGTGTGGTCTTTCAGAGTGGACAAATAATTTAGATTAGAGTAAGTACTCGGAGGAGGAAAGAGGGGAGCAGTAGGCGTTATGTCAGTTTTACAGTCTTTTACGTTCCTCACACGTCTTTAATTTTTCATTAGCCTTCGCAATGAATCTTCCAATGAAACAATTTTGGAATCTTGAAACCTTTTGGAGGTGCTTGCTTGCCAATTAAAATAGGTATCCCATTCAGTTTAATTTGGGAACCCTTTCTTTCAAGTGCCCTTCTTAAATGAATGATTTTATCTCATTGGAATATTTCCCACAATGGTCATTGTAATTTTAGCTTATTTTTAGTAAAATTTTGCCATTTTTTAATAGATAGTCACAGCTCCCTGCATCAGTTTTTAGACATGAGATGAGCAGGTGTCCCGGAAGATTTCTTCAGAATTTAAGGATCCCATTAGCTAAGCCTTTATTTACACAAAACAAGACAGACAAACCTGTGTACCTTCACGCACCAGCAGTAACCAAACGATGTCATTGTGGACTGGCCAAGAGAAGGCTGTGCGCACCCCCAGCAATTCCCAGCATAGACGAAGTTAGCAGACTCCATAAACAGAGACTGTGGACTGGAAATGGGGAAAGGACTAAAGCTGCAAATGCCCGAAATGCGGAATCCAGCCAGGAACTGGGGGAGGGATTCTGGTGTGGGACTGTGGACCAAAGCAAGGGCTAAGGACAGCTGCTCCCTGAGAGCCTCCTGTTAGTCCACACTGACCCATTAACCTTGGACTGGGAAGCCAATTAGGTTGCTAGCCTGAATGCAAAAAGAGCAGAGTTCAAACCAAGAGGGAGTCACCGACAGCCCACAGAGATGGTGCAAAAGTGAACTTGAAAGGTTTTGCAAAGCGTCNNNNGTGTTTGTTTGTTTGTTTGTTTTTAAGATTTTATTTATTTATTCGACAGAGATGGAGACAGCCAGCGAGAGAGGGAACACAAGCAGGGCAAGTGGGAGAGGAAGAAGCAGGCTCCCAGCGGAGGAGCCTGATATGGGGCTTGATCCCATAATGCCGGGATCATGCCCTGAGCCAAAGGCAGAGGCTTAACCGCTGTGTCACCCAGGCGCCCCATCATGTTTGTTTCTTATCGTCCCTGAGTGCTGGCAAAAGTTCACTTTGGATCCCATCGCTGCCACCAAATCTGTTAAAAACCAAAATTCAACCAAGTAAATCTGAGGATCTAATTGGCTTTGTTATATGATCTGTGAATTAGGCAGCATCCCACCTAGCAAGTAGAGGGAAATCCATTGAATTAAGCAAAGCAAAGGTCTTTAGAGGCAGAGAGAGGGCATAACGAAAAGGAATGTATTAACAAAGGAATGCATTGCTTTGGCAAGGTTGCCCTCATAAGGGGAGTAAAAGGGGCCTATTAGTAAATTTTCTAATATTCACCAGGAAATTCATGCTGACTGATTAAAGCTAACATTGCTAGGAGGTTGAAACCAGAGTTTACTTGGTTTACTGACTTGGGGTCTTAACCTAAGTGACATCATTTGGGGCCTGTGGTTTCCTTTTTAATACAACCTTAAAACTGGAAAACTAGAGTGTAATCACATATTACAGATGGAGAAATAGAGTCCCAGGGATGTAAAGGGAGGTACATAAGGTTTCACAGCTAATTCTGGGCTGAAGAGCAGCAGAAATGTGATAGGGCATGCCCTCCCAATATGTTTTGTGACATCGATCATTTTGAGCTGCAGTCACTTGAAACACAGTAAATGTAGGAAAAGGCTTTCCCTGATTTCCCCTTATCTGCCAGAAGACAGGTTGTGCAAAAGGAGCTCAGTTGTCCTAAAGCCCCTCCCTCCCTGTGAATGTCATTAACGGGGGCGGGGGAAGATTGACTCTTATCACAGGAGAGGAGACTAGAAGTCAATGCCCACCCCCAGGCAGAATTTGTCACAAACTGTCCTGCCTTCCCATCTATTCTTCTAAGGGCCCATTCATCTTTCCCCCAAATCATTTACTCTCCACTAAGAGGTCTGCATCCCTCCCTCCTCTTTCCCTATTAAGATAGTATTTAACCCTGACTTCTAAAGCCACCTCTGGGAGTTACTCATTTTCTTGGGTATCTCCGGTGAATACATAAGGCTTAGATGCTAATAATCTGGTTTTTTCGAGTTAATCTGTCTCTCATCACAGGCATCTCAGCTAAGAACTCAGAAGGGTAAAAGGAAAATGACGTTTTTCTCTCCTAAAAGGCAGATCCAGATTTAAAAACCCCTGGTGCATCATTCTTTCACAGACGGCTCTCCTGGGAGCAGCAAGTGCTGTCCGTCCAGCCCAGGAGACCTCCCCTGTGCCGGGTCTCGGTGCCTGTGCCTCCCACTTGAGCGGTTGTACTGAGGAACAGGTTGACAAAGGCATGGAATGTTAAATAGCCCTTGCTCTCGGGAGGGAGGGACCTGTACCGTACTGGGCGTCAGGCTGTTTGCCTGGAAGTGGCTTCCCCGTTGCAGGAAGTTTCTTTCCCTTGCTCCCTTCTTCCCTGAACTCCGGATTCCGGATTCTGTCGCATTATTTTTCCTCAGGGTCCTTTCAGTTTCTGCTTAATGAGACCGGCGGTAGCTGAGTGTGTGACTGACACTCGGTATGTACAGCCTGTATTCATCTCCCTGAGAAAGGGCATTGCACAAGAAAGGATTGCCAAGGGCAACTGTGGTGGCATTTCTGGGAGCCCCAGCAGCATTCCCAGCAGCTCCGCTCTCCACCCCCGTGGAAGGAAACACCGCCGGTTGACCAGTGGGTGGAGGGAGGCGGGGTTTCGAAAGCAATTAAAATACTCATATGCAGAGAGACCTTGAGTTCTTTGCTCGTTGTCCATTAGACCTCTACTTTTTACCCACATACGGTTCTCCTGATTTCCAGGACACAGAGCCAAGTCTAGGCTGGAGGGAAATACTTTTGGAGTAAAATCAAATCAGTTGCAAATGAGTTACAACATCTCAATTGCCTTAGTAGATCAAACAAAACTTCACTGTGTACTCCAGGCACCAGAACTGACCCCCCCCTCAGTGGAGTTCCCCAGCTCAAAAAAATGCAAATCTTTGGCCTGCCTATAGCAAGGTCCTAAGCAATGCCCTTGAGGGCTTAACCAGGACACAGTATCTTGGAAGAGAGCTCTCGGAGCATGTGGCCTGCCAGGATGGTGTAACTAGCAAGCTGGCTGGAACAAGTTCTCCTGCTTCAGGCCAGTGAATGCTTAGGTCAGGCCAGAAGGAAGGAAAGTTGATTTTACTTACTTTGTACCCTGGGGATTGCCTGCGGAGAGGGTGGGCAAGTGAAGCCGTTTTTTTGTGTTGGTAGCTCTGCTGGTAGTTCAGCAAGGCTTGCTGCCCATACCCTCCCTCTTCCTCCATCCCGGCTTCTCTCCCTGTTTTGTCTTCCGAACAGAATTCTGTGTGCTGCCCGTAAATGTGCATAGGCTAGGCACACGCCTCCGTGTCTCACGTGGGTCCCTTTTAATATAGCTGGATGGTCCTTCACAGTCACTTTAAAAGCAGGTGGACTGAATTGAGATTTATAGAACGATCTTTCAAATTGAGAAAACAAACTCTGTTTCATTGATAAAAGTGGTTTACCAATTGACGAAAAATAAACTGTACATACTTAACATATACAATTTGGTAAATCTAGACATATGTATAGACCCGTGAACTCATCACCGTAATCAAGATAATGGGCATATGTGTCCCCTCTAAAAGCTTCCTCTTGCCTGTTGTAACCCACCCCTCTCCCTTCTTCCTGGCCCCCGCCTGCTCACACCACTCCCACATACTAGGCAACCACAGATCTGCTTTCTTTCATATTAGATTTGTCTTTATCTTCTAGAAATTTATATAAATGGAATCGCACATGTATACTCTTTTTTGTCTAGCTCTTTTTACCGTAAGTTTTGTCTATGTGGACTGAATTTTTCTTCTTCTTCTTCTTTTTAATGCCTGATCTTATGTATTGGTTACTCTGAGAAAATCTCATTTTTGACTGGACTCAGACTTAGGTAGAAGCTCCCAGAGTGAACAGCCTCCATCTCTTGGCAATCTGTTCCTGGTGTTTTTCTTTGGCTTTCTGCATTCTCTTGGCCAAAAGTTTCGCATATTTTGCAGCCTCTTACTTATTTTTCTTAATATGCTATTTCTTCAGAGCAATACGCTGACGTTTGGGTCACATGATTGGGGAGTGACAAGATGTTGAATCTGAGGCCCCATGAAAAAGAGCTATGTGGAGTGAACTTCGTTAGTTTGTAACTCTCAAAGAATTGGTCTATTTAAAAATTGTTAAATTTATTGGCATAAAGTGGCTCATAATATTTCCTTATAATTCTTTCAATATTTGCAGAATTTAAGGTACAATCACCTCTGTCATTTCTAATATTATTATTAATTTTTGTTTTCTCTGGTTTTTCCCCCTGATAATTCTGCTTAGAGGTTCTTCAATTTTATTGATATTCTCAAACAAGAAGCTTTTGGTTTCATTGATTTCTCTATTATTTTTCTAGTTTCTATTCATTGATTTTTGCTCTGATATTTATTCCTTCCTTCCTTCTACTTTGCTTTAATTCCTTCGTTTAATTTGCTTTTCTTTTTTAAATTTCTTAAAGTGGAAGTTGAAGTCCTTGATCTGAGAACTTCCTTCTTTCTAATATAGGTAGTTACTACTGTACATTTACCTCTATGGACTGCTGTAGTGCATCCCATGTTTAGATAGTGTTTCTCTTTTCTTTTTCATTTTAAAATACTTTCTAATTTTTCCTTGATTTCTTTTTTGATCCATAAGTTATTTAGAAGTTTATTACTTATATACCTTAAATATACACAATTTTGTGTCAATTATACCTAAATGAAACTGTCAAAAATGTGTATTACTTAGTTTCCAAATATTTGGGAATTTTCCAGGCATCTTGCTGTTATTGGTTTAGAATTTAATTTCATTGTGGTCAGAGAAATACTTTGTATGACATGAATCCTCTTAAATTGACACAGATTTTATTGCTCAGAATGTGGTCTATGTTCTGTGTGCAAATGAAAAGAATATGTATACTGTTGTGTGGAATGTTCTAGAAATATCAGGTCAAGCTGGTAGTGTTATTTAAGATGTCTGTATCTTAACTGATTTTCTGTCTACTTTTCCTAGTAGAATTACTGAGAGATAGATATTAAAAATCTGTAATTGTAATTATAGATTTGAAAAATTCATTCTAAATTTCCATCAAACTTTTGTTTCATGACTTTTTGAAGCTCTGTTATTAGATACATACATTTTTGGAATTGTTACGTCCTCCCGAAGAATTGACAGACTCCTTTATCATTACGTAATGAGCTTCTCTATCCCTGGCAATATTCCTCACTCTAAAATCTGTCTGATATTAAAATAGTCGCACTAGCTTTATTTTGATTAGTGTTAACATGGTATATCTTTCCCCAGCTGTATTAATTTCCTATTGCTTCTATAACAAGTGACTACAAACTTAGTGACTTTAAACAACACAAATTTGTTATTTTATAGTTTTGGAGGTAAGAAGTCCAAAATTGGTCTCCTCAGGCTAAAGTCAAGGTGTCATCAGGGTTGGTTCCTTCTGGAAGCTCTAGGAAAGAATCCGTTTCCTTGCCTTTTCTAGTTTCTAGATGCCTTGGCTCATGGCTTCTTTCTCCATCTTTATAGCATAGTGTCATTACATCCTCTTGATTATCTCTGCTTCCATTGTCACATGGCTTTCTCTGGCTCTGACCCTCCTGCCTCTCTCTTAGAAGGACTTTCATGATTACAATAGGTCCGCTTGAATAATTTCCTCATCTCAAGATCCTTAATGACATCAGTGAGATCCCTTTTGCCGTGTAACTTAATACATTCATAGGTTCCAGGAATTAGGATATTGATATCTTTCAGGGGAACATTATTTAGCCTACCATACCATTCTTTTCCTTTTAACCTGTTAGTTTCTTATATTTAAAGTAGGCTTATGGTAGAAAGCAAGTTCTTTTTTTAAAATCCTTTTAATTACAGTGTTTAGGCTATTTATGTTTAATATAACTATTGATAAAGGCGAATTTAAATCTTCCCTTTGCTTTGTGTTTGCTTTTTGTCTCATCTGTTCTTTGTTCTCTTTTTCTTCTTTTGTGTCCTTAGTCTGCTATAACAAAATGCTACAGACTGGGTAGCTTAAAAACAATAGAAATTTACTTCCAATGATTCTGGACACTAGAAGCCTGAAATAGGGTCCCCGCGTGATTGGGTGAGAGCACTCTTCTCAGTTGCAGACTTCTTGTTGTGTCCTTACCTGATAGAAGTAGATAGGGATATCTCAAAAGTCTCTTTTCTAAGGGCACCAATCCCATTCATGAAGGCTCTGCCACCATGATCTAATCATGTCTCAAAGGCCCCCACCCTAATACCATCAACTTGGACATTAGGATTTAATCATACGAATTTTGAAGGGATATATTCAGACCATAGCATGACCTTCTTTTGGATTAAGTATTTTTGATGATTCCATTTCATCTCTGTTTGTGGATAATTGCTGTAACTCTGTTGTATTTTTTAGTGGTTGCTTTGTGGTTTATAGTAAATATCTTTAACTTATCTCAATATATGCTCATGTGATATACCATTTCAAATACATTATTAGAACCTTATTATGATATACTTTCATTTCTTCCTCTTGACCTCTGTGCTATTATTATTTACATTCTATTTTTACATAAATTATAAGCCTCACAACATTTTTTTCTTTAAAGTCAATTATTATTCCAAGAGATTTAAACAATAAGGAAAAATATCTGACTTAGATTTACATAGTTATACTTTCTGGTGCTCTGTATCTCCATATGTATATCCAGATTTCTATCTGATAAAATTTTTTATCTGCCTGAGTTACTTTATTTGATATTTCTTATAGTTATAGTCTGCTGGTATGTCTTCTTTCAGCTTTTATATCTCTGAAAAAACAATTATTTCATATTTTTAGAAAAAGATTTTATTTATTTTAGAGAGAGAGTGTGAGAGCAGGGGGAGGGGCAAAGGAAGAGGCAGAGAATCACAGGCAGACTCTGCACTAAGCAAGGAGCCCAGCTGGGGGCTTAATTCCATTACTTGTGAGATCATGACCTGAGCCAAAATCACAAGTCAGACACTGACTGAGCCACCCAGGCACCCCAATTATTTCACATTTTTTAAAAAGATATTTTTGCTGGGTATAGAATTCCATTTCAGTACTTTGAATATGTACTCGAGTCCCTTCTAACTTGCGTTCTTTTCACCAGGAGTGTGCTATAATTATCTGGTAAATTATCTTTGTGTGTGTGTGTGTGTGTGTGTGTGTATTATAACCTTAATGATAGGCCACATAATGACCTCCCTACATGCTTTTAAGATTTTCTCTTTATCATTGAAATCTCTTTATTAATACAATCTCATTATGATGTACTTTAGTTTTCTTCATGTTTCTTACACTTGGATTTTGTTGAATTTTTAGAGCTATGAGTTTATAGTTTTCCTTAAATTTCTGACCATTATTTCTATTATTATAATAATTATTATTATTTCCTCTTCCTACTTCAGGAACCCCAAGTGCCTAGATAACAGGCCACTTGACGTTGTCCTAGATCTCACTGACGCTCTCTTCATCTTTCTCTTCAGTCTCTTTCCTGTTTTTCATTTTGACTACTCTATTATAATATCACTAAGCTTACTAATCTAATTTATGATCCTTTTGGGTCTTGCTTTTAGATTTTGTTAGGCAGGACCAGAACAGCTTTTGGTTTGGGCTAATTTCCCCCCATTACTAAGGTAAAACTTTTGAATATATGCTGATAGTCCTGAATTATGAGGTTTTCTTCACTGGTTTGTGGAACCAGGAACTGTTTTTTGGCAACATATGACCTTCGGCTATTATTCCTTCTAATCTCATTGGATATCCCCGCCCCCCTGACCTCAGCAGGCCTCAGGTCATTTCCTGACATACCAATGTTGCTCAGCACTCAACTAAAGACTTACGGTGGGCTATCTGCAGATCTCAAGAGCTCTCATTAAGCCTTGCTCCTTCCAGTACTCTCCTGTGCAAACTCTAGCCACTTTGGTCTCCTCAGACTGTCAGCTCTGTCTCTTCAACTCAGGGATGATGCTGGCTCCAGCTAATTTTTCCTTCCTCTTCCACATCCTGGAAACTGCTCTCTGCAGTAAGGTGGAACAATTGTAGATTCGTTTCATTTGTTCCTCCTCTTTTAGTGTTCATTGTGTTTCATTGCCTGCTGTTCAATGTCTTGAAAACCATTGTGTCATACATTTTGTCTGGCTTTTTAGTTTTTTCAGGTGGGAGAGTAATTTGGTTCATGACATTTCATTTCAGCTCATGGTAGAAGTTTTGCAACCTTTCACTTAATTTTTTTTAAACTCAGTATTTATTTAAGTAGGAACTCCACTATTATATCTTAAGTGTTTGTGTATTTCCCTCATTAAGGGATCTGACAGAGAATTGGATAGCTAGAACCTGAGAGCTAAAATAAAAGATATCATTTCCCAAAATGCAAATGAAGTGCCTCTGAAATGAGAATGGAAGTCAACTGGAAATTAGAGTACTGTTTATAAGAATTGATGTGCTCATCTACATGTAACTACCTATTATGCAAATATTGAGAGACAATTATCCAATTCTCATGTTTCTGCATTCCTGATCTTTGTTTTGGACTATCTTCTCAAAGATTTTTATATAGTGAACAGCTTGGAAGATAGAGATAGAATCTGCTAGAACAAAAGATAAGATTGCCTGTAAACCTGGTATAAAAAAGATTTCTCCCACTAGAGCCAAGGTCAGGCTTTTTGCTTTGTTTCCTTTTTGGCCATTATAAAAGATTCAGGTTCTATAAACTTTCCTGTAAAGCAACCCCCTGTGTGTATGGGTGTCACTTGGTCCTCTTCTCATTGCCTTGTGGGAATTTGGGCTTGAGGAACTGGCACAAACATTCTGATGTTTATGCTGTTTGCTGTGCCATGAGTAGTAAAGTCTTTTGTCTCTGACCCAGGAATCTTGTCTCTTCTGCCAGCATCCATGAAATTGTGTGAGGCTGGTTTGTTTGCCTACAAGGAGGGTAATGTACCTCCATACAAACCAGATTCTTTACAATTTTGACAGTGATGCAGACTATGTTTACCGAGGATATAGGCAATTCGACTGTTTCCTTATACCAACAAGATCCAAACTTACAGAAAGTGGCAGACATGGAGGGATGAGGAAGATATGCGAGGACTCCAAATGAGTGGCAACTATGGTATGACCATGTTCTGTAGCTCTTAAGTAAGTAAAGCTTTATTCAAACACCAGGTGGTGTTACTGTATTATACTTATTAAGGAATCTGAGGATATTTGGCTTGGAGAAAGGAAGACTGGGCAGGGCAAGATAGCCATAATCAACTATGTGATGAGCTTTGAAATGAAGGGTAGAAATATGGGGTGTGGACTGTTAGCGAGATCTAATCCTCTTTCTAATCTTATGTGGGTGCTGCACATATAATCAGATGTGACCCTCAGTTAGTGGGAAAGGAACTGCTGCCGAAGACAAATCTCATGTATGTATCACCAATAGCCATTCTGCTTAGGAGAAGAAAGGTTAAAATATGCGAGTACAAAGGGGAGAATCTCCAACCTTGGGCATAGTGCGAAGGTGAGCCTTCCAGGAGTTACTCCTGGTGCCCTGTCCATATCCCCTCTGGCCTTTTCACTGCAGTGCCAGACTTCTCACACCCTAAGGCTTTTTATCAGTAGGTGAGAAGTGCCCGAGGCTTTGTTTCATCTCCTCCACACAGCAGTCCGCAACCATGACCCATGAAAACTGGTGTATAAGTCTTCAGCTCTCTCACCTCTTGCGTTTGTAACTTCAAAGTACATGTGCTAACTGACTCTTTGCGTTCCCAAATGCATTTATGCTCCGGTTATTTACACAGAAAGGGGCTCCATCATGCACTGCTTATTTGCTGCTGCCTTTTTCCTGTCTCATCTCCCATTTCTTCTTCCATTGTTACTGGGATCGCCTCCCCCACAAATTCCTTGTACTTTGACTCCTTTTATCAGGATCTGTAACCAAACTAAGCAGGTAAAGGGAAGGGGTTATGGACACATTGAAAAAAAAAATCACGTTTGATGTACTGTCCCAGTAAAATTTGAACATCAAAAAGAAAGTTGATAACCCCCTCAGTGAGGCTCTGGAGCTAAGCTATAATGCGGCTATTGGCAAGAGGAATGGGTTTTTTTAAATGTCCCTTAGGACGTATCCCCTTTGAAGGAGAGAAAGGCCCTGAAAGTCGTGGTGCAATGCTTGCTCAGGAACATAAAACAGATGTCTTGAAAACCCTATCAGTGAGGGTGGGAGTCCAGAGGGCTTTGATGGCTCCAGGCTCGTGCTTTATTTGCTGGCAAGATATTTTAGATTTGCCAGAGCTTTTGGGGTTGCCATAGTATTTGTAAACAAAACTCTGTGCTCAACAGACTCTGGGGTGGTACAACGAAGCTAAGGGAAGTTTGGGGGAAGGCAGGGTACTCTTGCTGGGAAAGTCTCGAAAAATGACATCTTGAAAAGGTCATAGAACACAAAGCAAAGGAACTGGCCTCCTTGCTGATTGGGACAGTCACATTGACTTAGTTCCCTCCCTCCTTTCCTCTTCCAGCCTCTTCTCAGCAGATGTTTCACCATTCCTCCTTAAAGACGGGAAAGAAGTTAAAACCATATGAGGAAATTTCCCAGGTGCCACAGATGGTGTGGCCAGAGGGATAACCTCCTCCTGGGTCTCTGAAAATTAAAGTTGTCAAACGTTCTGCTGAGTAGTTCAGAACTGCCTGCTATTCTCTCTTCCCTAAAAGATATTAATTGCACATGGGGCACCTGGGTGGCTCAGTCAGTTAAGTGTCCGACTCTTGGTTTTGGCCCAGGTTGTCATCTCATGGGTCATGAGATCCAGCTCCAAGTCTGACTCTGCACTCTGTGGGGAGTTGGTTTGAAGATTCTCTCCCTCTGCCCCTCCCCCCAATCACACACACTCTCTCAAATAAATAAATCTTTTTTAAAAAAGATACTAATTGCACAAACACTGATTGCACAATTACAAAATGCCAAACTCTGCACTAGATACTGGGGAATATAAAGATGATTAAGATACAGCTCCTGTCCTCAGGAAGCCACTGACCACTAGGGGACACTGTAGAGTGATGAACACAATGACAGCAGCACCAGTCATAGTGGTCAGCAGAGGAAGGAGTGGGTAACTTGGGGTGGGCCATGTCTTCCTTGAACGGCAGGATGGGCCAGTGATAACAGCATTTATTGAGCACTAGTATGTGCCAGGCATCATTCTAAGTATATACATGTATTAACTAATACAAAACTTCACAAGTACTATTATTATCCCCAGATGAGTAAACCGAGAAGTTAAGTAGCATGCTTAAGGTCACATAGCTGAGCCAGAATTCAGTGCCCCAGACTACAGTCTTAATGACTGCACGACGCTGCAAAAAACCATCTCTAGGTCTAAGAATATGAAAAATAGGTGGAGATTAGTGATCTTTAACACATTTTATGGGTGTTCTGGTAGAGTCTAGAGTCCTAGATGTGAGACTAAAATCCAGGATTTCCCAATGACATTAAAGTCCTTAAGCAAAATGACTACAAAGTTCTTATTTCAGGAAACTGTGCTTCTAGAACCTGTTTAGAAATTACTCTTCTCCCAAAGATGGTGACTAGGGTTCAGGCAGGCTGCCAGAGGTTTTTGCATTAAAATGCAAACAAGATAGGATCCTAAGAGTATAAAGAGCCCCGATTTTAATCCACAAGGCTTCCCAGAGCCAGATCATTGTCATTATCTTTTTTTTTTTTTTTTTTTAAGTAGGCTCCATGCCCAGTGTGGAACCCAACACAGGGCTTGAACTCAGGAACCTTGAGATCAAGACCTGAGTTGAGATCAAGAGTCAGATACTCAACCGACTGAGTCACCCAGGCGCCCCTTATTATCTGGATCAAGATCATTATCTTGAAAATGGAGACCCTTGAGAGCTTTGGAGCAGAAGAGTCTCAAACAGGACCTAGTGTGCTAGGGCTGGCCTGAGGCACGGCCAGGAAGAAGCCATTTTCCAGAAGGAAAATGCCTAGAAAGAATGAGCATATATCTAATCCAGAATGGGCTTTCTGATAATGGAGAGATTGGGTGGACCCGAGGCAAGAGGAGCCTTGATAAGAGCAAAACAGAAATGACTGTGGGAAAATGGGTTTCTAGCACATAGGTGGTGAGGTCTATGGCTTGGCTTACTTCAATTTCAACAAGGAGATCTTTCCTTGGATGGGAAAGAGTCTTCTCCTTCAGGACCATGCAGGAGCTACAGGAATGACCTCATCCTTTGCTGTAGGCATGGAAGTCAGGTGTGCTGCCCAGCAGGACAGTAGCCTGAAGGGTAGGGGTCTTGTGCCTGGCAGGAAGAAGGAAAACAGGGAGAGCCTGGATGGACCTGTTTAAATGCTTAAACTGCAGCCAAGCTACTGAGTAATGTGCCACAGTATTCAGCTGTTCTCACTGTAAAATCTCCTCAGCTATGTCAGTGTTCATTTGGGATCTTGAGCTGACAGTGTGTGCTGGACTTTAAAAGGCTAGACCCAGAGAGGGGAGAAAGAGGGGCAAATTGGGCCTCGACATGCTCATTAATAGAGAATCCCTCCTCCCCACCTTCCCTCCCTCCTTTCATTAAAAATAAAAAAAGGGTAAGAAATGCACATAATTTTAAAGAACACAGGTCTGTAAGATAAGTTAGGAGAAAAGCAGCAAATTGTATAACATGACTGTCCAAGGAGAGGCTTTGGGGGTCTGACTCTAAAATATAGACTTTCAACCAATCCTGTTAATTTTGGCCACCTTGTTCAGCCCCTCTTTCTAGAGGTAACTGTTACTGATTTCTAAAATTTTTGAGGACTTGTTGGTACAAATCGAATTGTTTCTCAGCTTTCTGGTTTAGGGGATATATTCATGTATTTTCTGTCCTCCAACATTTTGCTCTTAGTTCCTTCTCTCGTGGACTACTGACCTTTTAGATTTATGTCTTAAGAAAAAACTAACCCTCTCCTGGTATTTTTAGGGGTGTTTTGGGAGGGGAAGAAAGTAGGCAGCTGCATTCCATCTGCAGATTTTGTCAGAAGTCACTTACCTTCATTTTTTAAAATCTTTATTTTGTGACTATGAAAAATCAACTGTAGAAGTCAATACAGGTGGGATGTGGGTTCAGTTGGGCGTCTCTCTGGTTGGTCAGCAAGTTGGTCAGTCAGTCTGTCCATCGGTGTCTTATCCCATGACCAGGGACCCATTGTTTGTGTTTGCCACAATGCTTTTTAGCTGATCTTGGTTTCAAAAGAGGTATTAAATCAGATGGGAGGTGGGAGTGCAGAAATCAGATCACCTCATCATCTTTAGGGACAAATAGTGAATCCCTAGGCTCTCCTGTACTTTGAACCAAGCTTTTCCCTACTGATTTTCTGGATTCATATCTGAAGATCCATATCATCAAAGGGACAAGCCATGGAATCTCCAGGATGTAGAGGAACAGGGGTGATGCTATCCATTGGGCAGAGGCCCAACAAGAACCTCTCTTCCCACACTGTTAACTGATTCTCTGTTATCACATAGGAAAAGCCAATGAAAGGTGACAAAGGAGAAGCTTTTCCTTCAATATATTGGAGAGAGCAGAAATTCTCATCTGTGTGCTGATAGACTTGTAGGGAAAGGAAGAAAATGCCCTTACCCTTCACATTTTCTGTAACCGATGGCTCCTTGCTTGGGGACGCAGATAGACTAGAGCAAGGACTACATCATGTGCCCTGAGGGGTCCTAGTCCATCGTGGACTCTGGGTGGTGAGTCTGCAGGTCCCACAGGCATAGGACCCAAGATTGTGGCAGGGAGGGAGCGGAGAGTACAGATGCCGAAGGAAAGCTTGCCTAGCTTCCTGGGTGTGTAGACAGTTGACGGGCCCTACTACGGATGTCCATAGTGCCAGGGCAAGGAAGTTGTTCCTTGGGGCAGTGGCATAGGTGAGTTGGCTCCCGGCTTAAAGGAGTGGAGCCCCAGGAAGTGGCATTTGGAACACAGCTTCTCTGGACGCTAGCGTTCCTTGGCTTGTCTTAGCACCTCATGCCACGTGCCCCACTTCCGAGCTTTCATTGCCAAGATTTGGAACAGTTTAGGATTGTCCCTTCTCAGAATTTGTCAACCTTTCTCCACAGCCACCAGGAAGTTTGAACAAGAGTGTCCATAGGAGCTGGAGCTGGCATGACCTAGGACTTATCCTCCATTCTCTGAGGTCATTGCAGAGATTTGGGATAACATTTTCCATGGAGTAGCAGACTTGAGGAACAACTGAGGGTGCTAGTTAAAAGTGAAAATCCTGGGGTTCATCTCAGACTTTCCAAATGGAATTTCTTCAGTTAGAGTGGGCATGCCTGGCCATCTTCATTTCTTAAAAACAAAGTTCTCTGTTAATTCTTATACACATTAAACATTTGAGAAATTTTGGGCTGTTTCCCAACTTAATAAGATTCACCTACTTTTTAGGCTCGTTCCCCCAAGGTTTAATCCAGAGCATCTGGAATGGAGTGTGGGACTTTGTATTTTCAGCAGGTATCCCAGGTGATTCTTATCTGAAAAGTTGGAGATACCCTGTCCTAGGCTAAGGGATGGGGAAGTGATGACTGGCCCAGGGGTTCTCTACTTGGCTAATCCTCAGAATTATCTGAGGAGTTTAAAAAGGTACACACTGGTATCCCTTACTTTTCGAAAGTTCCCGTTGCACCACTTTGCTTTTATGAAAGACCTACATAAGTACTGTACCTGTTCTTGCTATCTGAAATCCAAAGATGATTTGCACTTTTTAGGATCAAAAGCAAAAACAGTGTAGAGCATTTGTTTTCTGTGGAGTCCTTATACGGACAGTGGACCCCTAGCAATGAAAGTGGCTCGGCCAAGCCGTGTCCATGGGAACTACACTTAGCGTCTCAGCATCAAGCTGCCAGAGCTTGGAACTGTGTGGGCATCTGTTCTTGACCTTTATTTACTTTGTGCATCCGTTAGCAAACGATGTCCTACGGTATCAGAAAAGCCTAAGAGAGGTTATTTTTTGAATCTTGGCACTAAAAAAATTTTCCTTCTAAATTAACGGTAATTGCTTCTTCACTTTACACCATTTTGGCTTCCCAGAGATTTCACCAGAATGTTCCACTTTTGGACAGTGAGGGAAACATGTACACCTAGCCCACTTCTGATGACTGGTTCAGTAGGTTCTTATCCATATAATTATAATTATTATGCGCACATCCGGACTAGAAACCACCCATGCCCTCCTTCAGGCTGGTCTGATTTCTTTGAATTGCAGAAGGTCGATTTCACCACCAGCAGGAAGCATTTGAAAGGAGCTTCTTTTCTCTTCTGAAGCAGGAGTTCACTGGAGAAACAACAATGGCGGTTTCACATCAATTTACAGTTGACATAGCACTTTTGCATGCTTTATCTAATTCGATTGTCACGTTGTAGGCTTATGAGGTAGATTCAGTTACTCTGCGGATGAGGAGCATGAGGCTCAGAGAGGTTCAGTAACCTGCCCAAGGTCCCACAGCTTGGGTGTGGCTATGTGTGGGAGCAGCTCTGTGTCTGGTCCCATTTAAACAAGTAGATGAGGCAAGGAAATTAACAAGGGAGCGTTAGCCTGAGGGATTGGGGTAACATTGATGTGGGTCTCATCTGTGGGTGAAAGGCCAGCTGGGGCTTAGACAAAGAAGAGGAGGAAACAGTTATGATGCTAATATGGTCACTTGTATTTGTTCCTGCTGCCACTGGTAGCCTTCGGTGGGATGTTCCCTTTGAAGTCTCCCACCTCCCTGTCTTCCAAGGCCAACACGACCTAAACCAGCCTACACTCTGATATGGCCAGACTGAGGCCGCACTGCAGCCCTTGACCGAGGGGGCGTTGGCGCTGCACAGAACCTTTTTTTTTTTTTTTTTTTTTAATACAAAGGATGCTGGCCTTTTGGGGACTAATCCTTGATGTCATTAGCACCAGTGAACGTGGCCAAGTGGACCTACCCTCCCTGACCATAACAACAGTGACATAATAATCACTGACATTTCACAACTTGTCAGATGCTCCGGGAAGCCGGCAAGCTTTGGGAGACATGGACTTCTTTTTCTAGTGACTCATCATTAGAACCCACACCAGACAACTGCTAGATCAGTATTTCTTCACAGGAACAGGGACTCTAAGCAAGGCCCCTGCCAGGGCCTCACTTACCTAGACCAAGGGATAGGAAGACCCTCTAATCCACATGACGGAGACTGGGTCACCTTGGGCCCTGCCTCGTCCTCTTATTCACAGGAGAAGAACCACATCCATCCCAGCCAGGGAGGTCCTGGGGAGAAGCAAAAGGTTCAGAGAAGAAAGAGCGACAGGGGCCTCAACACCCTTCGCCAGGCCCGTGCTTGTGATCCGAGTATAATTTGCTTGCTGTTGTAATGAAGAAGAAAACAAGAGTGAGGGGTGAAGTGTGAGGAGGAGCCGGCTGCAGAGTGATCCAAGAGTGGCTGGCTCCCTGGAAGGTTTGATTGTATTGGCCTGCATTTCTTTGGCTGCCAACGTATTCGGATCCAAAAATGGCATGGAATTGCTGGCGCTAGAATTCTCCTTACCACACACTGGGAAATAATCCCAAACCGTTGGAGCAAAATGTGAGGGTGAGGTTTGGCTAGGTAAGCGGTAGAAGGAGCAGAAGGGTGCAGGGCAGGGAAGGAATTCAGAGTCAGGAAGAAACAATATTTGTTTTCCCATCCCTTTCATCAGGGAAGTCACCGGCCCTCTAGCTGGCATGACAAGGGGAGGAATGAGGGTAGAGGGAGAAAAAGAGTGGAAGTGGAAGTAAGAAATCTGTGGTAAGGAAACTGACCCTGAGGAAAGAGGGGGAGAAGGATGTGGCTCAGCTTCTGCGTGTGTGTGTGTGAGTGTGTGCACACGGGCACACACACACACTCGTGCACACACACACACGCACCCCTCTTTGCCAGGTCCAAGCCTGCAAGTTAGCCAAGAATTAGTTTTTAGATTGCTCGTCTTAACCATCCTCTTTTAAAGTATAATCACCATTAAAAACATTTTTTTTTTTTTTTGCCTTTTTGAGTCCCTTTCCTTGAACCACAAATGTTATTGGGACCACATTAATAGCTAATTTCATGTTTACTTATTTTTCTCCCTCATAGCCACACTTTTGACCTCTAATTGAACATAAATACTTTCATGGGCAGAGAAAGTAGTGTTTTATTTATTTCCTACTCTGCACCCCGAAGCACCGCGCATGCGCCTGTGCGTGGGTCACGTGCTGCATAAACGCCTGCTTGGCGACATCTTCATAGGAAGGAAGGATTTATGGCTTCCGGGGCAGCGCCAACAAGTAGGTGGGCGAAGCCAGGGTCCAGCCCCATTCTGCCAGTGTGAGCCTTGCTTTGCGTTCCAGAATGTTTAGCCCAGTTTGCGGTCACCTGGTCCCACAAGGTTCAGCATCTCGTCTCATCATGAACGTCCCAATCTGGCGTGGCGTAGCTTGGAACGCTGCACGAGGACTGCCCTTGAGATGCCCTTTCCAGGCCGGTGTTCTCAGTGATACGGTGTCCTCACACAGTACTTCTAGTACTTCCACTAATCTCTCTTCCTTGGCTGGGGCCCAGCGAAGGCCTCTGTAACCCTGTATTCGGAGCCAAGGGAAGTCATGTTATAGCAAAGATCCTGTGAAACAAGAATGCCCAACTACGCTTTGAAAAGAATGTCAGAAAATTCTGAGTCAGGCTTGCCATCTGCTGAAACTTTTTTTTCCCACCAGCCCCACCCACATTGATTAATGAGATTCCTAATCCACTCAGAAGCACATCCCAAACTCCTCTCCATCTCCCAAGGGAGAGGGAACATACACATGGTGGCAGTCACGCCTGCTTGGAGTCTCCACGCCCAAGAATTCCTTAGGAAACCTAACAGAGGGGCAACTGGATCCTTCCAGACTGGCCACTGAAACTCTACTAACCCAGGAGAGGGCCGAGGCCCCGTGTTGGTACCTCTGCAGACGAATACAAACACTACTGTCCTAGAAGACTGCCATTACTTAAAAACTTTTTCTGATGATATTGGCGGTGATATTATCAATATGACATTTTGATATTGCATAATAAAATAGGATAACATTTGGAAAATCCGTGTAACTTAATGAACCAATATTTCTCAAACGACTAAGTCATGGTGTTACAAAATTACACCTGGGTAAAAGATGCCACGTGGTGGAAAAATAGAGTTCAGTGTAAAAAATATGAAGTTTATTGATATGGTTTCAGATTCCACATTGCAATGAATCTTTAAAAAACACTCAATTTTCAAGTTTTATGTAGCAAAGAAAAACATCCACAATTATCTGAAAAGACTATGAAAATACTTCTCTTTTTTCCAATTAAATAACTGACTTTGACTAAAACAACATGGTGTAATCATAACATAACCATTCCATAGATGGAAAGCAGAAGCAGAGATAAGAACCTAGCCCTAAGCTGGACTCTAAAGAGATCTGCAAAAAATGTAAAAACCAGTGTCACGCTTCTCACTAATTACTTTTGTTTTGGAAAATATGGTAATTTTCCACAATAATATGTTATGCTAACATGTAATTGTTTCATATTTAAATAACTTAATATGTTTTAATGTTCTTATTTCTAATTTCTAATATTATATATAAACATTTAACTCACAAAAAAAGTCCTTTTGGGGTGTCCTCATTAATTTTTAAGAGTGGAAAGGCGTCAGAAGACTAAACAGTGAGAAGACTGCTGACTTTTTGCAGCCTCGTGACATTGGAATTATTGTTATCATCCCCATTCTACAAATAAAGACACTAAAGTTTAGAACAGCACCTGGCTCAAGGTTATACAGAAAATGTCAAGTGGCAGAGGTAAGATTCAACCCAGGCTTCCGGGCTTCAGGGCCCAGGTCGTTCCCTACTGTATCATGTTGCTGGGGATCAGTCAGATAAATCAGCCATAGTGGCCCCAAGGGTAAGCTTCGTCATCACACTCAATTTCCCCCATTCTCAGGGGCACAAAGTCCCATCCTTGCTCTCCTAGGGTTACTGAAAAAGGCAGCATAACCCCTTCTTGTATAAGAGCTCCGTGAGTGGAAGCAAGTTAGTGATTGTCAAGGTCATCCCATGCTGTGTACAGGGAGGGGTGGGAGAAGCGGTCAATCCTCACATATCATCCAAATTGCTCTAGGTATACGTCCAGATTCTCTCAGCTCTTAGACTTGGTATTTTCCAATAGGGTTAATTTGGGAAACGGTGATCTCATCCAAAGCCAGGAGCCGATCTCGTTCTTCCTCCCTGCCTCTAATTCTGTCCTATGCAACATGGTAGACACTGGACTCATGTAGATATTTATATTTAAACTGAAATAAGTTAAAAAGCAATAAAATGACTTTTTCAATTCCTCAGTCTCACTACTATATTTCAGGTGCACATGCCATGCAAGTATCTTGCAGGTGCTGGGGGCCCTGGAAATGTATGTGGTCTGGCGAGGAATGTGCTGGTTTTGCAGTGAGTTGAACCTGGGCCATTAGAAAATAAATATTCCCCAGATGGCAGTGGTGAAGGCTGTGAGGATAATGAAAGGTGCCGAGGACCAATGTCCAGCCTTGGGATTTACAAATGTTGGGTTTCTGACAGCACCGTCTGTAGACTTTCTACATCAGATTCCCAGCTGGGCCTCAGCCCTCCTGAGCCAGAATCTCTAGAAACAGCATTCTGGCCAAGCTGACTCAGCTTTCTCTCAGCAGCATTGGGATTTTTCATTTCTCAGAATGAATAACCCTTGTCTTTCTGTGTCGTCTGTGGAGGTACCAACACAGGGCCTCAGCCCTCTCCCGGGTGAGCAGAATTTCAGTGGCCAGTCTATAAGGATCTAGTTGCCTGAGCCTCTCCTTTCATTTACCTTCTGTTAGGTTTCCTTAGGAATTCTGGGGGGTTTCAGTCAGATGCTGGCTCCCAGAAGGCTCTCAGAACTGGCTCTCCTAGTTCCTCACCACGCAGACTTCTCCATAGGGCTCCTTGAATGACCTAATGCATGGTGGTAGCTATCTTCCCCCAGAGCGAGTGACCCAAAAGAGGGCAAGGTAGAAGCCACATGTCTCTTATGACATAGCCTCCAAAGTCACACATGTCATTTCTGCAATATCCTCTTTGTTATCCAGATCAGCCCTTTTTCATGCAGAAGAGACTCCACAAGAGTGTGAATACGAGGAGGAGAGAATTGTTGGGGGCCATTTTGGAGGCTGCCTACCACAGAGACCTGTTTTAGGTATAGGGTTGCCTTTTCCACCTGTAGAGTCTTTATCTAAGGCTCCACTCCTTAGGAGCTTACAGAAAACCTCCTCAAGGGTGTGGAAACCCACACAACTTAGTGTCAGACCAGGGGACCCATTCCACAGTGAGGGACGTTTGGGAGTGAGGCCATGATAATGGGCTCCATGTTTGTATCACATATGCACCATCCACAAGCAGCTGGTGTCTTAGGTGGCACAGTCTTCTGACAATGCAGCAGGTGCTCCAGCTCAGAGCTAATACTTGGTGATGATGGGCTGTCATCCTTCATGTTGTATATGTATTAAATCATAGGTCTCTATATGATGCCGTGTCACCCACAGGAAGAAGAAATAGGTCTGGGAATCAAGCGGTGGAGGCAAGAGTGGTCTCACTGGTGGAATTTATGTTTCTTGTCCCTTTAAGTCTACTTCTGTAGAGTTGAAGATCTTGATCCCCAGAGTAGGAACACTTTTGCCAGGGTGCACAGCAGGGTGCCCATTGGGCTACAAGTTACAGTTGTGTCCAGGTTCCAATAGGCAAGAAGAGAGTCATTATACAGACAATGGTAATTTACTGTTAGTCTGGGTCCTCTGAAAAGCAGACACCAAGGCAGGATTAAACACGTAGGGATTTTAATGGAGCAAAAGCCAAGGAAAGAAAATGAGTCATGTGAGGCTGGGAGAGCGGTCAGACTGCAATGCAAGTCTCATCCTGAATGAAGTGGAGAGGGAGCAAAGGTTGGATGAAAGGGTCCTAGACTGCTATGCCATCTTCAGAAGGCTCAGCAGGTCACTGGGAGCGCTTAACCCCGAGTCAGCCACCTGTGGAGTCCCATGTTTTCCAGGAAGGGCCACCATATTACCCCTGCTGTGCCCAGTCACTGGCTAGGAGCAGCCTTTGGGAAGGGCAGCCTTAGATTTCAGAGCCAGCAGCTGGGGCCCTTGGTCAGTTACACTCCCTGGAGTTGGAGGTCTGCTCGGTGCATTCTCACGGCTGCCATACTGATCCCAATTAGCAGGAGGAGGTAGACTGCTTTTATACAAGGAGGAAACGAGGAATACATGAGTAACCTCCTGGTACTTCTTTGCCTCATTGTAACTGTGAATATATGAATATGTGTATATATTTATCTGTATAGGATTATAAGACCAGGAAGAAAAATATGGAAGGATAGAAATTAACTTGTGAACATGGTATGGAAGATGATGTTGATTTGTTGGTGGAAGCCCATCCCAATCTCCTTTTCCATAGCCACTTTCCAGTCAGGGATGGTTATATGGCACAGGTCTGGCTTAAGAGACATAAGCGCAATTCTACTGGTCATCATGTCTCCCTTCCCCCTGCTTCCTGACCAGGATATGTGCTTGATGCATGAAGCTGCAGCAGCCATTTTGAGACCATGAAAGAAAGGCCAAAAGAATTGCCAGCAGTGGAATATCTCTAGAACTCACTGAGAAAAAACTAGATACCTTTTGTTTTACTCACAGTAAATGTGTATCCTAACATACCGGATAATTTCTGGTTATATGAATTCACGTGGTGAAGGGGGGTAAGTCAAGACTTAGATAAGCAAGTATAAGACCACTTGAAAAATCATGTATGTGATCACATGTCATCATTTACATGCAGAGGTCTTCAAATATGTTTTGATAGATGTAAAAACCAGTAAAATGATTAAATATCAAAACAGGAATATTGTCCATTTAATCTACGTTTAAGCTTTATTGGTATATTACTTATATATTTAAGATTCATTTTTTAAGTTATGCCTTACTTGATTTGTAATATTGTATATATGTTTTTTTGTGCCAGATGGTGATTTTACTCACCCGAAAAACAAAGAAACAACACTTAGATTCTGTAGATCTTCTTTATTGTTTATTTTCTAATTCATTAAATCCTTACTTGCCTTTGTCATTTCTTTCCTTCGACTTTCTTTGGGATACTCTGTTCATTTTCTAACTCTTTGAGTTGAATGCTCAATATTAATTTTTAGATTTTTTTTTTAATGTAATAAATTCTTGGTCTAATGCAGTTGGTGATGGGCTCCCACTTTCTGCCCAGCCCCTGTTCTTAATGAGGAGGTGGATTAAGGTTCTTATCCTCTGTGTAGGTGGGAGAGGGCTGGGCAAAGGCGAAATGGCGGGCAGTGGAGATAGGAGGTGGGTCTCCAGCCAGTTACTCCGCCTAGACAATACTTAAGCCCAGTAGACAATCACCACCAGGTGGTGCCCAACCTCAACAGGGACTGGAATAATTTTAGCAGGTGATCGGAAAGGGGATCTCTAGATCTCCTTGCCCATGGGCTTCTTTACCTTTTCTTCTTTTTTTATCCTTTCTTTCTCATATTATATTGTTTGTTTTCATTACACTATTCTTGCACCTCCTGTATTGGCTTGAAAGTATTCCTTATATTTCAAATATTTTGCTGGTTACAGTAAAAATTTTATCATGCATACTTCTCTAATTATTCAATCTCTGTTTGTTTTCCTTCCTCAAATACAAGGATTTAAGATACCTCGTCACATTTTCCATGTTATTGTTCTTTAGTATTTCACTTTAACTTGCTTTCAGTTATTCCAGATCGGCTCTTATTGTTGCCGTTGTTTTAAGTCTATGCTTATTTCTCTGCTCATTTCTTCATATTTCTTTTGAGATTCAATTTGTGTGTCTTTCTGAAACACATCCAGCTAGTAGCTTTTTCAGCAATGGATGTCAGTGATAATTTTTTTTAGCCTTGTTTTTGAAAATACCTTAATTTCACCCTCATTCTGGCACAGTAGTTTAGTTGGGTATAAGAGAAACTCTTCTGTTCTTGCTAGTGATAATTTTGTGGTCAACCTAGTTGTTATTTGTTTCTAAGTTCTCTTTTCAGGAGCTTTTAAGAGTTTTGTTTGTTTGTCTGTTTTAAAGCTTGACTCCAGTGTATGTACCTATGTGCCTTTTTGTTCATTTTCTTTTATGCTACTTTCTTTGAGTTTCTTCAAACCCCCTTCCCTCCATCCTCTGCTAGAATTTATATTTGATTTAGCAGGGAGATCAGTTGGAGAGGGAAGGGAAGAATGAAGGGGGGTAAACAGAGGGGGGATGAAGCATGAGAGAGACATGAGAGTGAACCATGGAACACTACATAAAAAACTAATGGTGTACTGCGTGGTGACTAAGATAACATAATAAAAAATTAAAAAAATAAATAAACAAAAAAAAATCCAAATATATCACTCAACTCTCCATGGTCTCTTAAACTCTTGATATAGTCTATGTTCTTATTTTTCTTTGTTTTATTCTGGATGATTTTCTCAAATCAATCTAATAGTTCATTAGTTTTTTTAAGTGCATCTCATCTGCCTAATTTGATTTAAAAAATTGAACGAGTATGCTTTCCAGTTCTCGAAGTTCTATTTGATTATTATTCAAATTGCTCACTTAAATTTTTGAGTCCTATCTTTTTGTAAAAAAGATTTTATTTAATTGAGAGAGAGACAGAGAGAGCATGAGTGGGGAAGGGTGAGAGGGAGAGGGACAAGCAGACTCCCTGCTGAGCATGGATCCTGATGTGGGATTTGACACAGGGCTCCATCCCAGGACCCTGAGATCACGACCTGAGCTGAAGTCAGATGCTTAACCAACTGAGCCATCCAGGCTCCCCTGAGTCCTAGCATTTTGATTTTTACTATGCTTTCTTTTATCCCCTCAATTTAAACATACTTATTTTGCAGTGTCTTTCAGATTATTCTGTTTTTTTAGTTCTTGGGTTCATTATTCTTCCATGTGTTGTATCAGCTATTACTCCTCCTGGATACTTTTTTCATCATATAGTTAGTACCTTTTTACGTAAAACTTTTAATTGTTCTTTTGGTAAGAGTCCCATTCACCCTGGACTGTGGATAACTCCCTGCAGAGCATCTTGTATTTACTTCTCTCCAGGTTCTCATGGTTTATACTGGACATGGACCAGTAATTTTGTTAACTTCTTGCTTGGGAGTCCTATGACATGAGGATAGCTTAAATTCATACCCCACACCTAGATTGGATTTGGGGCTTTCCACAGGATACATATTCTATTTCAGTTAGAGCCCAGAAGAGATAGCTTGCTTCCTTGTTGCAAGTAGACAGATTCTTTTAGTGCTCCTTTCAAGTCCTGGGAGGATTTTCAGAGTCTCAATTTTAAGCAGAGATCTCAGTTCCAGCCTGAACAGCCTCCAGGCCAAATTTACTTGGGACCTGTGTCCAGGCCTGATTCTTTCTTGGTCCCTTACACATAGCTGGAGCCCTACATCTCTAGTTTCGAATTTCCTTTTGTTTCTGGCACTTGGGAACTGTCTTGGCCTTTTTTCAGGCTATGCATTTTAAAGTTTCAAAATATTTATCTAACATTACATGTATTTGTAGTGGGGAAGAGTCTTTGTTAAGTCAGGCTGCCATGTTACCAGCATTGAAAGCCTTCCGAGCTCATGTTTTGGTTATGCATTTCTCACTTAAATTAATCTGGACAAGTTCCCCTGACCCTCACTAATCTCACACCCCAAAGAAGTTGGACAAGCCAGGAGCATAAAGTGGCCTACTCAAGTTTCCTTTTCCATTTCATTTGCATTATTTCTCAGAAACAATCAAACAAGGATGGAACTGGGAGACACTTTGCAATCGTCTAGTGTGATATGCTCAGTAATCAGATGAGGAAGCAGGGCCCAGCTGGGACTCTGGATTTTGGATTCTATGTCTGAAACACGTTCAAATTCACTATCTGGAGCTGAGTGTAGAAAAAGGGGCACTGGACTTGGAATCAGAAAACCAAGATTTGCAGCCCAGGTTTGCCACCTAATGGCTGTAGGATCTTGGACAAGTCACTTAGTCCTTCGGGACCCAGTGTGTTATCTTTTAGATGTAATGGCAGCAGAGTGCCTGGGATTTTTGATTCAGCAGGTATGAAAGGTCTTGGTACATAGTAGGCATTAAATAATTGGTTTCTTTCTTCCTTATGATTAAGATCCCCCTGTCCCATCTCAGAAACATCTTTTTGCAGCTGTTCATTCTCACAGAATCTGCCTGGAAAAAGCTCACAAATACCTGGAAACTTATGAAAGTGGAAGGTGTAAAATTGGAAAACAGGAGGTTATTTTCCTTTTTCTCTTTTTTTTCTAACTCCTGAACCTTTGTTTCTAAAGGCTAAGGTAAATCGATCTTAAAGAGTTACATATAGGCTATACAATTGTTAAGTGAAGCCATTGCAGTCTTAAAATGATTTTCATTCTGGTTTCTCATTCATGGGCCCTGGCTTTCTTGTGGTGATCCCAGCTGATTCTAGGCAGGGGTTGTTGGCAAACTTATTCTGTAAAGGGCCATATATCAAATATTTTAGACTTTGAGGGTCACAAGTGGTCTCTGTCATATATCCTTCTTTGTTTTATGTACAATCTTTCAAACACGTAAGAAATGTGGACTGTACAAAAAAGGCCATGGGCTGGGTTTGGCCCGCATATGGGTCTGGCCATAGTGCATGGAAGCCTGTTGTGGACTGATATAGTCTCCTGACCAAGTCCATGAAGACCCTCTTGACTTCAGGAAATCTCACTCATTGCTTAGGGGCACTTAGCCTAATTACCCTACCAAGTCTGTGCAACTCTCCTTTGTCCTCCACCCTACTTTGTCTTCTACCCCACCAGCTCCTGATTTTTTAGCGTAGTTACCCTTGTCTGAGGGAAAGAGGAAGAATGCTCATTGAGTCACTCATTAACTGAGTTTCCATCCACCCAATTCTTTGACTTTTTCATCAGAAAGTGATTTCCTAGATGACTAAATTAATGCTTCCCAACATTTTCTATGACATGGTACATTAGAAAATGTTAGTAGTTTGTACAGCTCAGGATTGTTGGGGGAAGTGATCAGAAGGGGATTGAACAGACGTAACGTGCATGTTTGGAGGCAACTGGGCTTCAGGAGGTCTGATGGGATCAATGTCTCAGCAAAACTATTAGGAATATAGCACAATAGTGATGGCCATAGTAAACTTGGGAGTCAGACAGTCCTGTAGTTAAATCCTAGCTTTGCTTCTTGCTAACACTACAACCTTGGCAAAATTTTTAATCTCCTCTGTCTTAATTTTCTCCTCGTAGAATGAGGATAATAATAAAACACCTATCTTATAGTGTCTATTTTCATATAAAAATGTACGTGTAATATATGCATGTAATGCCCTTACTGAGGTGCTTGGTTATCAATCCAAAGTAGAATGCATTCTCCTCCTCTTTTAAGTCAATAATACTTTTGCATTAAATGAATTCTGCATTAAAAGAAAGTCTCCAGGAATTAATAACGTCTAGCCCTTTGAACTTTAGATTAAAAACTAAGATGTTTAAAAACTATTGCTTTTGTTATAAAGGTTTTTTTTCACTTTGTCTTCCAAGTTTAAGCCTTTGTGGGGCCTGTATTTTTTTATGCATCTATTTTTGTTGTTCAAACACTCAATGCCAAAGAGTTCCTGCCAGTGATACCCAGAGGACACCATGATGAGCAGCAATCTGCTGTTTTTTCTGGCCCATCTCCCTGCTTTCTAGACAATATACTAGAGGCACTTATGTCCGGCAATCCATAGAGAGTTAAAACACGATCGTGGAGGATAAGAATTACACAGAAAATAGGAGATGACATGAAAAAGTCTGGCACATGGTATGCGTTTGCTATGTATTGCATAAACACTTCAAATTAAGTAAAACCTTGGGTTGAGGAGTGTGTCCTTAGCGCCAGCAATCAAGTCATTAATAACCACAATTTGCCGTCGGATCCGCAGCTGAGCCACCTGTGGGTAATCAGCATTTGGCCATGCCTGGAGAATGCATCCTCCATCTCTGGGGCAAGAACCCTTCCAGGGGTCCTGGGATACAACGGCTGCCATAGCAGTGAGAGAGCAACAATGTCAGGAAGTGAAGGATCCCCTTACAAGTGGAAACCACAGGAATCCTGGGCAGGCAGAAAGTAATCAGGAAAATTGCTTTTTGGCAAGGTGACATGGGTCAGCTCTCCTGGCCTCAAGAAGAGTGCTCTGAGATCTGTTGTGGCTTTAATCACATTCAACCACTCTGTGGTTATGGGATGGCTGGTTGCGATGAGTTCACAGTACAATTTTGCTTTCGTATGCCTAGTACTCTGTGGGGGTGAAGAAGGAATGGGAGGTTTTGTTTCTTCACCTAAGATCCTAAAATTGGCTAGTAGGTCAGACTTTACACATATACAACATTAAAGATAGTAAGTGATGGGAATCAGGAACTCCAGCCTAGAGGTCCTCCAAATTGCTCTAACAAAACAGTAACACACAGGGTCTGAGATACAGAGGGTCTATGAAGCTCCAATACTAAATTCTCTCCTGACGAGTCACAAAGAGATGACCAAGTTAAAGGATCTGAGAAGTCCTACAGTAAATACAGGAGAGCTATGTTTAACAGAGTTTCACAAATGCAATTGACCCTGGTACCTGCCTTCCCACCCTCTGCAGTGACCTGGAGTTCTTTGATTCTTTGGTTGAAAGCAGCAGATACCAACTCTAGCAGAAGATCAAAAGCTAATGTTCTGGAGGAATACTGGAAGCTTATAGAATTGTTAGGAAGGCTGGAGAACCAAGCTGCCTCTTCCTGTGGTTGCCTGAGAGCTGACATGACTTAGATATACTACTGAAAATTGTATCATTTTGAAGGCTGGAGGGAGACCGTGTGACTTCCCAGAGGAGGAAGCTGAAACTGGCAGAGGGGAAATAGCTTAACCCAGGTCATCTGGTTGGTCATGGGAGACTGAGGTACCTGCCATTTCTACTACACTACAGCCTCTCTTCTCTTCTGATCTTTTCTTTGAGGGGAGAGGCAGTTTCCTCTCTCTGCACCCCCATTCCACATGCAGAGGAGAAGCCTACATCCTGAGTGCTTGGCAATCAAGAGTTTTTCACTGACCTTTATTTCTACCTCTACCCAACTCACTGGGAGACCTTATATTTATAAAATGACCAAAACATGTTTTAATTTGTTTCCCACATATTTCCAAAAAGGAAATATTTTGAGGTGGCTTAACACATCCCTATGAAAGTAATTCCATTGGTCTTTTGAAAGTTGATAGTTTCTTGTGATCATGGTTCGTCTAAGGTTCGAGGTTCGATCGTCCTTGCTTTCTTCTCTTTCTTTCCTTTCCGTTACCCTTAATCCAGAGGAAAAGTACTCGTCTTCAGGACTCACCTTCTCTATGAAACATATTCGACTACTTCCTCTCTCTCCTCGTCTAGAATTGCCAGAAAAAATGCAAGATTCCCAGTTAAATTTGAATTTCAGATAAATGATGAATAATGTTTTAGTATAAGTATGTCTCAAACACTGCCTGGGACTTATACTTAAAAAGCATTTGTGGTTTAGCCGAAATTCAAATTTTACTGGGGATCCTGTATTTTTATGTGCTGCATCTGACAGATGGAGCAAGGTTTACCCTCGGTAACACTGATGGCCTCTTCTCTTATCTCCCTTCTCCCGTAGTACAGGCCCAGCTCTCAGCACTGTCTCTAGCACTGTTACTCATTTGTGTTACCAGTGTATTCTGGGGTTACTCCTGCGCAGTCCTTGTAACACTTTAACGCTTTGTTCCCCTCACGTGGTTTCACGTTGACTTCTCTATCAGTCTGCAGATCTCATGTCAGGAGAAACTATATTTTTTATACCTTAGCAACTGGTATAAGCATCGTTGGTGCTTAATACATGTTGAATGAAAAAAAGAAGGAAAGAAAGATACTTGCATAATAGATAACTGATAGATGAAGTAATCTAGAGAGAATCTTGGAGCTACATATCAAATAAACCGTGTTTTTTCATCCGTTTTGGCATCTGATGGTCTTGGGTCTCAAATCATAAGTCCACCACGACCACCCATGTGATCTGGAACACAGTTGTTGTGTCATCTTCAAGATTCCAGTTCCTTATCTGCGAAATGGGGATAATGCATTTTTCTAGCACTCTGAGATTGTTCTTGCCTAGAGCACATAGAGAAGGATCAGGTCCAGTTCCCCCGGCAGTTTCCAGGGGGCTTCCACACTTGTGGCCCTTCACCTGCCCTTAGCCAGTTGATCGCATTTATACGGTGTGAGGGGGCAGCAGACTGATCCTCAGAGGGTCATTTCCTAGAAAAACAGAACCTACCTTTTACGGCACCCTTACTTTTCCCCTTTACCCATTTTAGGAGAAAATCTTCATAGATTATAAACTCGTCGTGCTCTTCTGTCTTTTTCCGTCTTCTCACATTTGAATTTTTCTTTCTTTCTTTCTTTTTTTTTTTTTAGATTCATGTATTTATTTTTGAGAGGGAGGGAGGGAAGCACAAGCATGGGGAGGGGCGGCGGGGGGGAGTTGTTCAGAAAGGAAAGAGAATCCTCAAGCAGACTCCGTGCTGAGCGTGGAGCCTGAGGCCGGGCTCAATCCCAGGACCCTGAGATCATGACTGAGCCGAAATCAAGACTGGGATACTTAACCCACTGAGCCACCCAGGCACCCCTCACACTTGCATTTCTTTTTAATTTTTTTCCCTTAGTGAGCAGTGACAGGCCTCAGGTTCCAGAGTCTCCTTTTTTTGGCACCAAGCAGTGTTTATTTATTTTCCCTGCTTGTGTGAGAAAGGAAAGCCTAGACGGCTGGCGTTTGTCTGGCTCCCTTATCTGGGGGAGCCTCTCTCAGTGTGTGGGTTTGCCCCTGGGGTGCACATCCTGCCTTCCAAAACATTTTGGACAGAATGCAAACCTTTTTTGGTAATAGAGAATTATCATTGTGGACTGTGGCTTTGAAGAGACCTAGGACTTTGAGATTTTGACTGAAAAATCAATTTATAACAGGAGGAGAAACAAAATTTCCCTGCTTAACTAAGCACGATTTACTGTAGTTTAATCAGAGACTTTAACCCCCTTCACCAAAGAAAGACTTTCACCCAAGACAGGCGGCCAGTAGGTAATGCAGCCCCTTACCTCAAAGAGACAGACCGTCAGAATACAATCAGCATCATACAGAAGGATCCCAGTCTGAAGAGGGATGACTGTGCTCTGGGCACTAAATTTCCCTTGAATCTCCCACCAGCGCCGAAAGTGAAGTCCAGAGGGAAGTGGGTGAGATCTGCAGGCTCTAAAGAAACTCTCTCGGTCCAAATCCCAGCTTCGCCTCTCACTAGCTGCAATATCTTAGGAAAGATGCTTACGTGCATCTAGAATGTTAGGATAATAATAGTACCTACCACATAGGGTTGTTGTAAGGATTAAATGAGATAACGCACCTAAGCAAGCATGGCACAGAAGCATTTAATAAATATTAACCTTTGTGATTCTCATTTTATAAAAAAACTTTAGTAACTAGTAGAGCAAAGTTCGGACTCCAGATCCCACTTTTTTCCATTTCACCACAGGGCCATTGCCAAAGAAGAGAGGGGAAGTGGAATTTAGGGGCATCAATGGGATCCCCCAAAATTATATCTCTAGTTAGAAGTTTCACTAGTCGATTAGTTAGGATGTAGGTTCTGCTGCTAAAACCCGAAATATCAGTGGCTTAAACAAGACAAGTTTATACTCTTATCAAGAATCAGACCAAGCATAAACAGCATAAGGTGATACGGTGGCTACATTGTGTCAGTGACCCAGACTCTTTCTATTTCTTTGTCATCCTAAATATGTGGCTGTTTGTCCCAGCTCCAGGCACCGTGTCCACACCCAAGCCAGCAGATGGTGAGAATGGAGAGCAGCAGACTTCCTTTCAAAGAAGGACTTGACCGGGAAGTCGTCCATATCACTTCCATGCACACCTTATTGGCCACACCCAACTGAAAGGGAAGATGACGAAATAGTCTTTGTTTTGAGCCGTCTTGTGCTCAGCTATAATACTAAAACAAAAAAGGAAGAACGGTTATTGGGAGCTTAGGTGAAACAGTTCTTTCAATTGATTTATTACCTTTGTCTTGTTTTGAAGCTTAATTGATAATCCATTCCACTCCCATTCTAGATATGCTGCAATCCATTTAGCTACCAGTAGAGTCAATGGGTCTGTTTATTTCATCATAAAATACCCTGGACTGCAAGATTCTTGGATTCGCCTTTTATCATGCTTTCACTGCCTTTTATTTTCTATCTCATTGCCAGGCTATCCATTAGCATTTTCTTGGCTGCCAGTCCAGCCAGTGGAGGCTCTCTCTCCCATGCCTGCCTGGTCCTTCCCTTTCCATACACACTTATATGTTTGACACTTGCACTTTTTTATTTCTAGATAGAATTATATGTAATGCAAAAGAAAACCGGTTTGAGTGAAGGTTAAGTCATCACAACTTTTGTGCTAAGTCCATGTTGGTTATTGGTTAGTGCTTCTTGCTTACTTCCTGGTTCTCAGTTACGTTAGAATAGCTGAGATTGCTAAGTAAGCAAGGAATCTCAGTACTAGAAGAGAGGAAATACAAGGAGACCAGTGATGGGGGTAAATGAAGCAATCAGAAAACAACACTCACCTAGGGAATTTTGCCAGGATTAAAAAAAAAAAGTACGTAAGAATAGAAAGGTGAGGCAGATAAGGAATACGGCAGAAATAAATATGGGAAAGGCCAACGAATATCCAGAGATCAAAAGCAGCTTTCTTAAACTTTAAAAAATAATTAGAGCTCCTGAATGTGGATGTCTGGAGTGACCCTCGCAACCAGGTTTTGTTCCAATTTGAAGCACAATCTGGGGGCGGGGAAGGGTCTCCAGTTTGTTCCGACTGTGGTTGAATTCACATTGGGGAACGCGGGATGTGGAGCTGGTACGCAGTTCATCATCCTGCCGGCTGAAAAGAGGGCCATTGAGATGCTGGTCACCCGGGACTCTGGCAAGGAATAAGCAGGGAGCTGAATGCTGGTCTTTGCGCAGGCCATTCTAATCACTGATCCTCTTTGTAACGGTCCATTTACATGTTAGAAGATCTAAAAGGCAGGAAGCATAGAAATGGGCTTTGAATTTTCTTCCTTAGAGTTTGTTTCCAATTAATCTTTCTGAGACAAGAATTGCAATCCACCGCAAACTGTTTTGAAGCTTTCAAGAGCAGGTTTTGCTGCTTCAGACAAGATGCTAACACATTAAAAAGGAGGAAAACAACTTAGTGTTTGGTTGGATAGCTTCCCCCCAAATATGAAAACCACCCCTCCATATCAATTAAAGGGTAGTACAGAAATTTCACTTATGGTGGACTTTGGGCAGCTTTCTTAGAATCACAAGGCTGGAGAGGACTGCCCAGATTTTTTAGAAATGGAAAAACTGAGGCCCAGAGAGGCCAAGCCATTTGCAGAAAGTTGCTCAGCAAATGCGTGGTAGCACAGGAACTCATTCCTGATGCTCCACCAGACCCTCTGCCACTCCTTCTCAGAATGTATCTGTAATGAAGAAAAAAGGTGGCATCCTAAGCCTGATCAGTATCTTTGAAATTTCCTTCAAATGCCTACGTTTTATATGAGTGGAAAGGTTTTGTGTTCAAAGGGAAACAGTGCAACCCAGAGAAAACTGCCCTTGATCCTACGTGAGGCAGTCGGCTGTGATCTCAAAGGCGATAACAGGACGTTTCCTGCCCCAGAGTCTTTCCTACCTCTCTTGCCTCTGGCCTGAAAATTCTCCTATTATTATTTCCTGAAGCAAAGATATTTAACAGATGGTGGTTTCTTCTTCACACTGTGGTTAAAATGCAAACGTTAACTGGGAAGAAAACCTCCTATAATTATCGGCTATTGATACTCACTGTCAGTGGTTTCAACCTTTTGTGGAGTCATAGATGTATTTCAGAATTTGATGAAATCTATGGCTCTTTTCTCCAGAAAATGCATGAGCAAAACTGTAATATCTTAGGGTCTTCACTGCTCTCTGAAGCCTGTCTTGGGAACCAGGTAATGGACTCCTGTTTTTAAGTAAATTAGCTTGTCCTAATAGCTGGCTGGTCTTAACAAGCAGAGCCTAATGGGCATGGAACTAAGTTTCCATGGGAGAAAAGAGCCCCAAAAGAGCTTCCCTGAGAAGCCAAGATAGAGTCGTGGGCAAGCTCGAGGGAAGGGGACAAAGGAGAAAAATCAAAGAGAAGGGTTCTCAGGGAGTTTGGAGGGAAGCCAAAGGTAAACTCAACTTCGTCGCCTTGTCTAGGGTTGACCTAATTATGATTTTCAGACTTATTTAACTTACTCAGCTGACCTCTGTAATGATTCTAAAGTCACACTTCCTCCTGGAGTCCTTCCCCAATACACTGACTCTCAAAGGCAGCCCTTTGCTAGTGAATAAGATATCGAGCCGAGAGCCGAGTCCTTGTTTCCTGGCATCTTGCCATTTTACGCTGCTCACGGATCTTTTGGGCCCTAAAAGAGGTGGGAAGTCCTTGATGTAAACTATGGGGAGATGATATATCACTAAAACCCGGACATGATCTTGGCAAGCTCATCAGGTAGTGATATATTGATAAACATCAAAAGAAGTCATGAATTCCAAGAAAGAGTGATTTGGAGTGACTCCCATGAGTCAGATTTTTTTTTTTTTTTTTTTTTTTTTTTAAGATAGAAGGTGATTTGTATTTGCAGCAGGACATGGTTGAGAAATGGGCTCGGGCTCCTCTGAGCAGTGAGAAGCCACAGAGAAGGACCCAAGCTGCCAGGACGTGTATGTGCCCTGGAGTGCCTGGCGATTCCAAAGAAGAGTCTGGGATGAAGCTGGGGTGCTAAGCAGCCCTTTCAAAAACTGTGAAAAGTTGCAGCAAGTCAGGGGCCACTTATCAGGAGTCCACTAATGCCATTTCAATGGGCAGGTTCTCACAGACTGGGAATCCTTATGGGAAGAAAGGGAAAAGGTGGGAATCCCAGTTAAAAGCAGCAGGGATATAGGACTGGCTACTGGGACTCCAGGTGACTGGCTGCATGCAGTTAGAATTGCCGAAGAGAATTTCTGTTCTGTAATCTGTGCTGCCCAGTGGGCGGCCAATAGCCCCATGTGGCTGTTAGTACTTGAAATGCAGCTGGTGCAACCAAGAAGGACAAAAATCTGCTTTCACAAAGTGATCCTTCCTGTTAGGACATAGATAGCTGGGGCAGACCACTGCTCCCATGATAACATGGAGACAAAAGTAGATAAACTAAAAAAAAAAAAAAAATCATACTAAAGAAGAAAGCTGTGGACAGGAATAAATCCAAGGGAATGAAAGTGTCACAGCAGAGTAACATTGTAGCCTTTGCCATCCAAGTGGAAATGGAAGAGAAGAAACAGGCCAGTTAGCTAAAGCAACAATCCAGAGCATTGACCGTCAGTGACAAATACGTATCAAGCACGTATTTTGTGTCAGGCACTTTCTAGGCACTGGGTCATCCCACAACGGGTCAGTGTTCTGGGGTCCTCTTCTTCCAGGATCAGAATAATACCATCTGGTGTAATTCCTAGTTATCTTCCTGCTGTACCATTATAGAGCCGATCGCCTGGGAGGCATCAAAAAATATTTTTGAATGACGACTGAATAAATAACTCCATGAATAATTTATTAATGAGGCTGGCCTTGTATTATCTCTCAATGTCTCAGTGGAGGGCACGGCCACCTCCTCACCACGGTGCTGCCCCTGCTTACCAGGCCGTGCCTTCAGCAGACCCTGGGGTGCTGCCTGGGCTTAGCCCAGAGCAGTTGAGGCTTCTGGATCAGAGCCCTTTTACCATCTCCGCTGGGAAGGCCTGCTGTGTGGAGGGGGGACTTCCCTCCTCCACCCCCTGTCCTTCCCGGCAGCGTTAGCACAGGCATGTTTGTTTAGATGTTGGCGTTCTATAGTTTCAACACAAGAATCAAGCGAGTCTCCTATACTCTCATGTGGACATCAGTAGAGCTTTCAAAAGATATTCCTGTTTTGTTGCTCTTGTAATTGTTAAGATTTTAGGGTTGTTTTTGTAGCATAATCTAACCCATCCAGACACATATGAATGTGTTTATGTGCATATATATGTATGTACATATAAATATACACACTATTTTTGTATGTATGTATATTATACATATTAGTGTGTGTGTGTGCAAAATTTGCTACCAACTAGTAAATTTTTTTACTAAAATTTTTAATTAAGTTTTTTTCTTACTATCAACTGAATCTAAACTATCCGTTTTGCCTGATCGTTATTTACCTCTGCTTAGATACAAATATCGTCACAAGGATCAGACACTCCTAACTGGCAAGAGCAGTAACATCTGTCTACACAGGTTTCTAATCAACTAACATTACATTTAACAACACATTTAACTCATCTTAGGGCTCGCCATAGCCTTTTAGAACTCCAAGGCAGTTATAGTTTTTGTCCTTATTTGCATTTCTTTTGCATCCTCCACATAATATATTCTTAAGATTCATGTGAATTCCAGTGGTGTTGGGAAAGTTGGACAGCCACATGCAGAAGAATGAAACTGGACCATTTCCTTAGACCATACACAAAAATAGACTCAAAATGGATGTAAGTCCTAAATGTGAGATAGGAATCCATCAAAATCCTAGCGGATAACACAGGCAGCAACCTCTTGGACCTCAGCCACAGTAACTTCTTGCTAGACACATCTCCAAAGGCAATGGAAACAAAGGCGAAAATGAACTATTGGGACTTCATTAAGATAAAAAGCTTTTGCACAGCAAAGGAAACAAGACCAAAAAACAAATGATAGAACAGGAGAATTTGCAAATGTCTTATCAGATAAAGGGCTAGTATCCAAAATCTATAAAGAACTTAATCAAACTCAACACCCAAAGAACAAATAATCTAATCAAGAAATGGGCAGAAGACATGAACAGACATTTCTCCAAAGAAGACATACGAATGGCCAACAGACACATGAAAAAATCCTCAACATCACTCAGCATCAGGGAAATGCAAATCAAAACCACAATGAGGTACCACCTCACACTAGTCAGAATGGCTTAAATTAACAAGTCAGGAAACGACAGATGTTGTCAAGGATGCAGAGAAAGGGGGACCTTCTTATGTTGTTGATGGGAATGTAAGTTGGTGCAGTCACTCTGGAAAACAGTATGGAAGTCCCTCAGAAAGTTGAAAATAGAGCTACCCTACGACCCAGCAATTGCACTAGGGATTTACCCCAAAGATACAAATGTAGTGATCCTAAGGGGCAACTGCACCCCAATGTTTATAGTAGGAATGTCCACAATAGCCAAACTGTGGAAAGAGCCCAGATGTCCATCAGCGGATGAATGGATAAAGAAGATGTGGTTTATATATACAATGGAATACTACTCAGCCATCAAAAAATGAAATCTTGCCATTTGCAATGATGTGAATGGAACTAGAGGGTATTATGTTAAGTGAAATAAGTCAATCAAAGAAAGACAATTATCATACAATCTCACTCATATGTAGAATTTCAGAAACAAAACAGAAGATCATAAGGGAAGGGAGGAAAAAATAAAACAAGACAAAATCAGAGAGGGAAACAAACCATAAGAGACTCTTAATCATAGGAAACAAACTGAGGGTTGCTGGAGGGATGGGGGTGGGGGGATGGGGTAACTGGGTGATGGACATTAAGGAGGACATGTGATGTAATGGGCACTGGGTGTTATATACAACTGATGAATCACTGAACTTCACCTCTGAAATTAATAATATACTACATGTTAATTAAATGAATTTAAACTAAAAAATTAAAAATTAAAAAATTTTAAAAAGATGGAACAACAACAGCGAAAGATTCATGTGAATTCTGTTCCCTGATTTCTCTTCCTTTTCCCTCCTGGTCTTAAGACATTAGGAGAGCAGTCAATCAGTACATTCAAATTTACTTATACAGTGAATTCTTAATTATCAAGTATGAGAGGAGGTATGGGTTACCCCATACACAGTGGAATATTATTCAGCCTTAAAAAAGAGGGAAATTCTGCCATTTGCAACCACATGAATGAACCTGGAGGACATTATGCCAAGTGACATAAGCCAGACACAGAAAAACACTGCAATCTCACTTTTATGTGGAATCTAGGAAACTCATTGAACCCATAAAAGAAGAGGGTAGAATTGTGTTTGCCAGGGGCTGGAGGGGAGGGCGAGAGCGACTGTGCATATAAGGGCAAAATCCTGGAAATTGGCAGAACGACAAGATACAGGGAGTTTGGGGCCCTGACCAGCTGGAGAGGAGCCACCATACCAGCTCCAACTTCAATGCAACAGAGAAATGAGTTTTTATCTAGTGTAACCGTTATTACTTTGGGTCTCCATTATAAGCATCTGATTCTATCCTAACTCAGAGGTCTTGAAAGTGAGGTAGAAGTTTCCCCAGGGGATAAATATCCTCCACAAGATGTAAAGACTAATAGTTTTAAGAGAATCAATTTCTGGATGCTCAGAATGTCCAAACGATGATGATGATGAAGAGGATAGTATTTACTTGAATTTAGCAGTTCACTATGTTCCAGCACTTAATGCTAATTCATTTAACGTATCTTAACTTGTACATATTCTTTCCTAAAATTAATCTGTCTTAGACTATGCCGTGGCTGAATCTGGTTCCCTTTCTCACTCCCCTCCCACAAATGCCCTTCTCCTGCTTTAAGGAAGAGGTGCAACTGTCCATTCCAAATCTTACGAGGCCTTGCCCTTGAGCAGTGTGTTGCGACATTTTTCTCATCATGGTCTCTTAAGGAGACTTTCAGACATTTCCCCCCAATCATTCCCATCATAAAATTTTAATTCCACAGATGTATTCCATATATCTGTTCATGTACTGTATGCATATTTGTACTTTGTACATAAAAAGAGTAAGACTTTTTATCCCTCAGGAACCAATTTTTGCCCCCATCAAGAAGGTATGTCCTTGAATATAAAAACCCTATAAGCCACCAAGGGACTACTTGAAATACTGGTGTTCATGTGAGAAATTAAACGATTCTGATTGCACATTGAATCTTTTGCAACTCATATAATTTCTGATTCTTTGCTTCAAAAAAATTCAAGAACGTAGCAAGTTGTCAGCTGATAAACCATTATTAGCTCAGAAGGAGTTCAAAGGATTGAATGACATTGCCATAACAAAACCCCTTCCATTCTGTATAATTATTTATATGAATAAGATTTATCAGGACTTTCACTTATAAAAATGGAATACATTGGTATAAATTGGGCTGAATCCTGACTCATTCTAATGTTAAGTATTGTCTATCAACAGAAATGATTAGAATAACTCCTATTCATATAGAGCTGCACTTCCAATAAAATTCCCTTTTTATATTTAATGATTTGTAATATATTCATGTTGGTTTTACCAAAATTACAGTGATAACTAAATTCATCAGACATCTTTCAAGTCTTAGATCATTTTACTCATAGGAAATTATAAAGAGCACATTAAATGCTAGACTTGACATATATCTATACATCTAAACATATATCTATCTATAGGTGTACTTATATATAGTAGAGAAGGTAAGTATGATGGAATGGTCAATAAAAGACTATAAGAATAAAAATATAATAGGATGAAATTATATGGAGGAAGTCAGATGGAAATATGAGTCCAAAAGGAAAATGAGTTACTATAAAATTTCTGACTATTAAGGAAGGACTTGTTCATGTATACTTATATAAATGAATGGATGGTGGTGAGTACCAAATTGTAATACCTTCTAGATTCCCTTTAGTACATTTAAAGAGTCATGTAACAGTTCAATTAAAAATGTCAAAATACACAATATGCCAGAAAATACATACTTTGCAATGATTTAAACTCATGCTGAAAAACGTTAGATGTCTACTTAGCAATGAGTGAGGTTGCCTTAAAGTTTATTTTAAGGGATGTCAAGCAAAAAAGGTTGAGGATTACATTCTGTTACATACGGTTCAAGTCTGACCAACAACTCTGGGGATGATTCCAAGCCACCAAGAGAGGAACAGAGGTTATCCCCATCCCACTTCTGGTTGCTCATTCTAGCGACTGAAGGTGAGCCTGAGATTACACATGGGGCAGGAAATGGCCCTCTGCATGAGGGGTGTGAGGGAGCAGAGTCTGGGAAGTCAGGTTACTGCTGGCTGTTTGGCACAAAGCTACAGACCTCAGCCTTCTCCACGCTCTGAAGCCTTCTCCTCCACCAAGGGCCTCTAGCCGCCAGGTGGCTGCATGTCACCGAGTTCCCTGGGCCTCCCTTCCCCCACTCCAGCTCTTTGCAGCTCTTACTACACTGACCTTCTCTTTCTCCAAAAATGTAGTCCACCTGCCTAGAATCACCTGGAGTGCCCATTAAAGTGCAGGGATCTTGGTCTCACAACAGACCTATTGTACTGCCATCCCTGGGGGTGAGACCCGGGATTCCATATGATTAACTCTTCAGTGTAAGATTTACTTCTTCGCCTCAGCAGCTTTTGTCCAGCAAATGATGGTATGTTTCTTTGCTTAGGGCAGGAACTTAAGGTTGAGAGTTTAGATTTAAAACACTAGCAAATGGAGACATGGATCCAAATGGATTTCAGCCTGCTTTATTCTTGGACGACTAGCGGATACTGGGGACTTCTTGGCTTTAACCTGAAAGAGCAGGAAGAAAAGAAAAATGTTCGGAGCAAGATAAAATGCATTTTCAAAAAAAAAAAAAAAAAGGGAACAGGAAAATCACAAAGCAAGCTGTCTTCTAATCTGATTCTTAGGACCATGACATTGGACCAATGTGTAGCACAGACAAAGGAGCAGACGGTTTCCAGCATGTACCTAACGCAGAGCTGGACGCCATCCCAGTCCTGGGGGTTGAATCAGGGTTTGAACTAGACCAACACAATTATAAGCAGAGGCCAAGAATGGGTGCTCTGTTCAGGGGAAGCTTAGGAAGGAACCGGGTGCTTTGGGGTCTGTATTTAGCAGAGTCAGATTCAAAGCCAGCTGATTCTGGGAGGGAGCCTGAAAGAAAGGCCCCATGAAGAACAGAGCTGGGCAGATGGATCCCTTGGATGGTGTTGAAAGGGGTTTACCTAAAGAGTTTGGTAAATGGAGTGGGGCAATTTCAAGATCTTTCTCCAATGTTCTACTTTAAAAATCCGGCAACTGTTTCTGAGACTGTTCAAATTCTCTGATCAGCTACTTAGGCCAGGTTTGAAATGCAGGCCACGACACTTGATTTTTCCTAAGTTTACTACCTGGTGCCTTGGGGCATGGGCCATCAGAGCGATGTTTTCAATTATTTAAAATAATTCAGGCAATGCAAAAATGTTTGCGTTGTGCCAGACCCAACAAGCTTGGCTTCCTTCTTCTAGCACAGAAGACTCACCTCTTTGTGCGATTGAGAAGGGAAAAATCAACCCCAGTAGGAGCCCTGCAAGAATGGGATTAAAAAAAAAAAAACTGGAGGAATTAAAAAAAACTTTCTGTTGCGTAGTTCCAGCTTTGGGGAGGGTGGAATTCTCAGAAACAACTATCGGTCTTGACTACAGAGGAGTTCTAGACTTTTTTTGAGCATTATCATTGCTTCTTTGATTTCACAACACTCTCTTCTCTATTACCACCTTGTTTTTATAATAATTTGGTGAATTAAAATAGTTTTGGGAAATCAGGGAAGAATTTCGTGATGCTTCTGGGGGTGAAATGGAAACCCTTGTGGTCGGTAGAACCAAGAATGAGAATTGCTACTCTTCAGCTGGAAGTATCTGAGAGTCGTCTCTGAGGGTTCTGAGAGTCTTCAGCCTTGGACCTTTGTAAGGTAATACTTTGGTTTCTAGCACACATAAACAATTTGTTTCTAGTCTTTTTTATTTTTTCTTTTTTGGTATCTCACATGCATAGGCAACATTCTTTCCATTTATTATATTAAGAATTGTCTTAACCCACCAAAGCAAATGGGTAGACACAGATATCTGCTGCAATGTTTTATTTTTCTTGTTGGCTCTTCAAGTCATTTCCTTACTCACTTTAAGAACACTCATTGTTTTCTTACCTATTTGTCCTTTTTACTCTGAATCGCTTTGGCCATGTTAGATCGTGGATTCATGTATTCAGCCAACAGATATGTATGGGGCACCTATCACGTTCTCAGAGATGGACGAGGCTGAGGATAGAGGCAAATGTGTTTCCTACTCTGCAAAAGCTCCCATTCCCCTGGAATTCTCAGGTTTCTCTCAGGACCTCCGGGGAGATAACATTCTCTTGCTTCTGTGTCATCGAGGCCTGGTAGGGGCACTTCTTGGCCTGTACTTTTTTATTCTGGCTATTTTTCCAAGGACCAGAGGCAATGCCCTTTGGCCCTTTCCTTTCTCCACCAGGGAAGAGGCTAGAGGCTTCCTCACAGGCTTTTTTACCTGACTTACGGGGGCGGGAGTGGGGGGGGGCATGGAAGAAGCGTTCTCCTGGAACGCTTGGAAGCTGATGAAGCAGCTTACATAAACAAAAGAAATCCTAGTGACCTCCCTGGGGGAGATGGAGGTGTGTGACTACAGCCGAGTAGATAAATATGCCCTTGGGTGTTTCACTGCAATCCTGGGGATTATTGAACACATCTCCCTTCGTGAGAGCAGCTGTAAATCAAAGAACATAAGGCCTTTGTGACACAAGGGAGATAACTCTGCATTACCACGTGGATTTGAAAACATCCAGGCTCAGCTCGCAATGTGAGGAGCTCCAGCTGGTCAGGCTGGTGGTAGTGTTTGTGGGTCTGCAGGCTTCCGAGTCCTCGTCCTCAGGCGGCTCTCCTCTCCCAGCCGTGAGGAGAGGGACTCCCTTGGCCGACTTGATGACTCGCTTCCCTTTTTCAGGTGTGGAGAGTCGAGTCGATCATAATGTTCAGCTCGCTGCACACTTTGATCATTGCTAGTACACGGCCCCCTTCAGTGGTGTGGTGTTTTCTCCCATCCTCATTCTCTACTCCCACTCTTCTTCCTCTGCACGTATTTGTTCCTACAAATTGTACTGTGCTTGGTCTGCACGTGTTTTCCTCAGCTTTTAATGATAACCACATCCAAACTGAGTGGAAAGTTGAGTGGACATGTACGCACCCATACCTGCCACCTAGAATCAAGCATGTCCTAACATTTCGCTTGTTTAACTCTATATATGTGTTTGAAAGTAAGTTGTAGATATTGTAGTGACCCTTTCTTCTAAAAATAAGGCCATTCTCCTACAGAAAGAAAATATGATTTCATACCTTAGTAATTATATAATTTAATCTAATATCCAGTCTATCTTCAAATTTCCCAATTACTAAAAATGTTTATATAGTCTTTTGAATCTGAATTTGATCAAGGTTTACACGTGGTGTCTGATTAAATCTTTTTCACCTCTTCTACTCTAGAACGGCCCCCTCTTTTAAAAATAACACAGACTTTTTGAAGAGATGTGTTCATTTTTCCTACAGGATGTCCTCCATCCTGAATTTGTCTGATTATTTTCTCAAGGTATCTTATTGGTTCCTTTATGTTCTGTATGTCTTGTCAACTGGAAGTTAGATCCAAAGACTCGATTAGCTTCAGGCCCAAGTTCTGGGAAGCAAACTTCGTGGGTGATTTTGTGCGCTTCATATCACATCCTATCAAGAAGCTCATAATTTCAAAACAGTCAGTTGTCTGACTATAACGTTAAATTTGATCTCTTGGTTAAAGTGACGACTACCAGATCTTTGCATTGTAATAGTACAGTTTACCCTTTGCAAATTAACAAGAAGTATGTGGGGATGATACTTCGGTGCCCTTGGACTTCCTGGTCTCCAATACCGTCTCCCTTAATGTTAGCGTCCATCAGTGATTCTTGTTTGAATAAGTTATCTTATTGGCAGTTGTAGAATTGTGATATTCTGCTGTGATCCTTTCTACATGTACTGGCTGGAATTGTTCTATAAAGCAGAGCTTTTCTTCATTGACTGTGGAAAAACTCATGTCTACTACTTCGTAAAAAGGCAGAGTAAGATACTCAATTATTTCCCTATAACAACCAGCTCTTGGAGTGATGGGTGAATGTAATAATCACCTCCGAAGATGAAAAATGAGATTTTCCCTCTTTCCCTTTTTATTTTACTTCATAATTTGAATGTCAGTGTAAACCTATGGGTATTATTTATTCAAGATTTTATAACCAATTATAGTCATTTTTCTTTTGCTGCTCAAATTTATGTGTTCTGCCAGGACCCTGATTAATAGACAATATATCCTGGACACCACTCTACATCACAAAGGTCATCTTCGGTCTTTCATGTGGCCGTGGAGTACTGCGTTGTATGGATGGACCATGGTTGGCTCACTCTTTGGGGGCCAACTTTGACATCTCCTCCCTCTGCCCTAGGAGTCAGTATGATTAGAATCACTTGCTTTATCTGTTTTCTTTTCTAGTGGGTGACGTTGAGCAAGGAAGGTCACTTATCCTCTCTGTGCTTCAGGTTTCTCATCTATAAAATGGAGATAATGGTACTGACCAATAGGGTTGTTGTGGAGATTTAATGAGTTAATATATGTAAAGCTCTCAGAGTAGTGTCTAATGTATATTAAGTACTCAATAACTCTTAGCTATCATAATAATAGCAATTATGATAATATAATCCTCAATTATTATGACTATTATAATCTTCACGTATTCTCATCTGCTTGCTACCAGCCCTGGGCAGTGTGATGATGAGCAGAAACTTGTAAGGGGGACAGTGTGGTTCAAAGAAAAGAGCACCAGGCTTGGAGCCCTGAGATCTGGATTCTAGTCCCTGATTTCCCTCTAATCTCTTGGGTAATCCTGGAGGAGTCATGAAACTCCCCTGATGTTATCTGTATAAAGAGGGAGCTGGAGAAAGGAGCTTAATTCTCTCCCTGCTCTCTGGTCTGTGTGTGTTACTGGATGACTTGTTTCACACTGGCCGGAGGACAGGAAAATCTTCTGCTCTGAAAACTGAGACACCCTCATCTGTCATTCGAATTGACAAGCTCTTGGCTTTCTTCTGTTCTGTGGCCTTGTGATGCACAAGGCTTAGCATAAAGGTTGTCCAAGATCTTTAGTCCTGGGAGGGAAGGAGGGAAGGGGAAGGGAGGGGAGGAGGGGAGGAGAAGGAGGGAAGGGAGGGGAAGAAGGAAGAGGAGAAAGGAGGGGGAGGAGGAAAGGAGGAGAATTTAGCTTCTTCTCTTCAGTCTCTTGACTGTAGAAGAAGTGTAGAAGACATTTTTTGTTTCTGCAGATGGGTGCCATGCTGCTCTGTACACACTATGGACATCTCCGAGTGAAGTTACTATTCAAAAAAACAGTCAAGTCTTGAGCTTCTTACCTCTAAAAAGGTGCTTTTTAGAAAATTAACGCTTGAGATTTCCTGAACATGCCCCCTGAACATTCCAATCTGCTGGCTGTCCAGTCCCAGCAGTAATACCAAGTTTTGGGTTAAACTTTTGAACTGCAATGAGGGTCTCAGGGTGGTCATTTTTGTGGTGTGTGGAGCAGTGTGTGATTTTGACGTCTGAAAGCCCAGGCACAGAATTAATGAGAGGCTTCAGGGGCCCCTAAAAGAACATCTTACCGAGAATATATTACCCTTGTTTTTGTATGTTCTCTTGAAACCCTTCAAATTGGTGATCAGATTGAAAACTTCAAAATTTCCTTTAAAAACCTCTGCCTGGGGCTTGTGCACTTCTCTATACATGTGTCATACTTCAAAGAAAATTTTAGAACAAAAAAAAAAAGAAAAACAAAAACTCTGCTTACGTCTTACTTTCTCTCGGATAAACCTAACATAGCCATCATTCTTTACCGTTAGCATTTCCCCACTCAGCGCTTACAAAGCCTTTACCTGGACTCTGGAATTGACAGACTATAGTGTGGCACCAGGAGCTCTCAGCTCAGGGTCAGCATCCCTGTCTCCGGAACTTCTTGGTTCTTTCACACGGGAGTTGCCCATTGTCGGGGAAGCCCCTGGACCTTGTTACGGCTCCATTCTCTCAGCTACGAGACAGGTGTAATGTGGATTGTCATGAAATGTGTGGTCATGAAGATCAACTATGATAAGGGATATAAAAAAGTGTTTCATTAACCATAGAAAATGGTAAAAAATCTACAGTTAAGGTCTATATCTTCCTATTATTTTTTTCTGGTCTGCCATGTTATCCTCTGGCTTCCTGGGCTCCACCCTTGGCTGCCCACACTTCGTTTTCCACCCAGCAGCCAGAGGGGTCCTGTGAATATACCCCGTCCCTCCTCAGCTCCAGTGGTCCTGTTTCTCTCTCAGCCCTCTTGGCTCCTCACTGCCTCTCTGACTTCCATTCCTACTCTTGCCTCGCCTGCTCATTATCTCCCAACACACTGGGTTTCCTGTGAATCTCCAAACCTCCAGTTCAGTCCCGCCTCTGAACCTTTGCAATTTACTCTCCCAGGAATGCTTTTCTCCCAGACGTCCATGAGGCAACTTTTTCACTTCCTTCAAGTCTCTGTTTTTCAGTGAGGTCTTTTTTGGCCATTGTGCTATCATTGCAACCCCAGCCCTCCCTAACCCTCCTTCCTGCTTTATATTTTTCTTTATTTCGATGATCATTTGTCTTTCTCTACAAGACCTAAGCTCTACAAGAGCAAGAATTTGTGTCTGTTTTATTAACTGATGGATTCCCTAACGCCTAGAGCACAGCTTGACAGGCCTTCAGTAACAATTAGTCTCATGAATGAATGAAGACAGTTTCAGGCTCACAATCAGACAAAGGATGCAACTGACATTTTGGAATACTTTTCCAGACATCACTAGTGAAAGTGAGCCCTATTGGAAATTCTGTGTGGATTCCATATCTTCCCCCAGGATCTTGACCACCTGGAAGATATTTGTATAATCTCTGAGTGCTTTAAAATTGAGGAATGCTGTTTCTATTCCAAGGGCCTGTGGAGAGGCAGTAAATGCAGCGGAGATGTTCTTTGGAGAAATAGAACCTGGACCATACACCGCAAATTTGACCTGATCCACTGATCTACTGTATGTTATTGTTTCCCCATCCGAGTTTGTAGTATTTTCTTCAACAGCATGTAATTTGGTCTTGCAGCTTCTTAAAAGGTAGAATGATGAACCCATAGGATTCCCCAAACTGTGTGCCAGGTCACACGAGTCCTAGGAAATGCTTACCTTTGCTCAGAAAAGAACAAGGGCTCCATAGTTCTGATTCACTGTACATATTTGTATCTTAAAGGCTCTGGGGAGTCACATAGCTTAATATAAATAAAGGAGGGGTGGCCTACTTAATAGTTATTTATTGGACTAGGGAAAAACTTTTTCACTGTATACCTGTTAATACCCTACCCCACTCCCAGGGAATATAAATGAGTACTAACATTATGGAGTTTTACTTAATATTTTGTTAAAAGACCAGCCACTAAAGTAACATGTATGTACCAAGTCCATGACATCATGCCAGATTAATTTTAATATCTAGGCAATATTGAATTCTGCTCCAGTATATGCATTTATTTGAAATAACAGAGTGATATTCAAAGACACTACTTATTTTATGGTCATGATCCAGACCTTTCCAACGTTCATTTCCCGCAGATCTCATGGCATCTCATATATGTTTTACATGGCCACCAAGTCCTGTTCAGTACTCTGAAAGCTTACCTAAGGAAGGAAATCATGTGTGGAGTGTCCATTATGTTAACAATATATTCTCTGTGGGATTGCAGTTCTTTTTTGATTTCTTATCAGTGAAGAACGTATGAAGCACTGCTCCTTACTTTATGCCAGGAATTCCAGCAGACACAATGAAGATAGCAGGGAAACAAGACGGGACAAGATCATGGAGCTTGCATTGTGGTGTAGCTAGGCAAAGACAACACGTGAACGTACCCAATAATCAAATGTTGAGCCAAGGGTTTTAAAGGAAGAGAGGAGGAGCTGAGGCAGAGTAAGGTACGTGTGTGAGGGTGTTTGCTATTCAGGATGAGTGACCAGGAGAGAGGATGCTCTGAGGTAAGGACATTTGAACTGAGGTGTAAAGATGATAAGGACCTGGCCATGACAAGACAGGGAAGGAGCTTTGTTTTAGACAGAGGGAATGGCATGACGAATGGCTCAGACAGGAAGCAACTTGCAAAGAACTGAAAGAAGGTCACATGCTTGGCCCATAGTGTTCATGAGAGTCACGAGATGGGGGGAAGGGTGGCATTCAATGGGTAAGTGCAAATCACTCAGGGCTTTTGAGGTCATGGATTGGACTTTGAGAGAGTGATACGCTTGAATTTATGTTTCAAGGAAGCTTCCTCATAGCAGAATAAACCCCAATGTACTAAAATTTTTGTTAAGTGAACAATGGACATTTTAGAGTGCTTTTAACTATCTAAAAAATACAGATTATAAATTTCTCCTTCTCTCTATTCCAAGCATTCAATATCCTCCAATCCTATATGAACCACTGGGTCTTGGTGAAATGCTGTTATCGTACTCCGTGTTTTACACACGCGTCTCCACGGCTAGGCTCTCTCTGCGCTCTGCTTTGGAGAACACGGATAGCCTGGGGCGCATTTGAGGATTTTGAGGTCAAAGTCTACCTTCTACAGTCCTGGAGCTTGTTTTGGGGGCCTACCCCACATCATGACCTTGCCTTCTTCCAAGCCCCCAAATCTTCCTCTGATCTCCATTCCACCCGTTCTTGAGCCTAGTTCACACAGAAATCTCCATTAAAGTGTCATAGGTTATGATCGTGTTAAATAAAGTGGGTTGAAGGTGATCCTAACCAAAAGCATTTATAATTTTGAAGTCAGCTCTTTAGGGCAGTCTTGGCCCCTAAGGCATAGAGAGAAGAGCCATAGGGTAAGTAGGTGGGGCAAGAGGAACTCCTGCTCTGGGTGCTTTTAAAGGGTTCCCAGTATTAGAAGCACACACACAAATAAATTTGTTAAGTCATACATGGGTGTCTGTCCCTTGGGATTCTGTCCTCAGTGTTGGCACAGTAGGGTCCATAACTCTAAAGATCCAGTCTCATGACTAATACCATTCAGGGCCCAGGGAAGTGTTTTTCTGCATCTCTCACCCCATGTTCCTGAAATATCGGCGGCTAGATCTAAAGATTTGTGGGTTATTTTACTACTGAAGTCAGAGATAGACACTACTTTGAAACATAGGAAGGATTTGTGCAATGAAAGAACTGATGTATGACAAAATAAATTAATCAGTTTTTCAAATCTCATAAATTCAAGTGATGCATCGTTTTCCAGTAGTGCTGAACATCCATTGTCTTGCTCTTCTTCATGCTGCAGTGAGGGGTTCGGGAGGTACTCGTGAATTAGCATGACACTTTCAACACTTACAAATGGCAGTTCATCAAATAATTCATGTAACCCTTAAACTCGTATTTATGTCAGTACAGACATAACATACATGAAGCATGATGGTGATTCTTCTTGTGGCTACTAGATGAACCCTGAACTCTGGAAAAACAAAGCTTTGTTTTTATAAAACATGTTTAATACAATGTATTTAAATTCTCACAGATGAAATTTAGAATTTCAGCTTTCTTAATTTGAATAATTTGAATTTCACATGTTGATATTTCAATTATAATTTATATCTTGCCTCTTAATTAATTAGTTAAATGATATTTTAAAAAAGATTTTATTTATTTATTTGATAGAGACACAGTGAGAGAGGGAACACAAACAGGGGGAGTGGGAGAGAGAGAAGTAGGCTTCCTGATGAGCAGGGAGCCTGATGCGGGGCTTGATCCCAGGACCCTAGGATCATGACCTGAGCCAAAGGCAAGATGCTTAATGACTGAGCCACCCAGGTGCCAATTATAATTTATATTTGGCCTTTTAATTTTAATAGAATATTCTGAGTACTTCAGAAGAAAACTGACTTCTTTGGAAAACTTATTTTTTTATTTTTTTAAATTTTTTTAAATGTTTTTTTATTATATTATGTTAGTCACCATACAGTACATCCCTGGTTTCTGATGCAAAGTTCGATGATTCATTAGTTGCGTATAACACCCAGTGCACCATGCAATACGTGCCCTCCTTACTACCCATCACCAATCTATCCCATTCCCCCACTCCCCTCCCCTCTGAAGCCCTCAGTTTGTTTCTCAGAGTCCATAGTCTCTCATGCTTCATTCCCCCTCTGATTACCCCCCCTCTCTTTATCCCTTTCTTCCCCTACCGATCTTCCTAGTTCTTATGTTCCATAGATTAGAGAAATCATATGATAATTGTCTTTCTCTGCTTGACTTATTTCACTTAGCATTATCTCCTCCAGTGCCGTCCATGTTGTAGCAAATGTTGAGAACTTGTTCTTTCTGATAGCTGAGTAATATTCCATTGTATATATGGACTACAGCTTCTTAATCCAGTCATCTGTTGAAGGGCATCTCGGCTCCTTCCACGATTTAGCTATTGTGGACAATGCTGCTATGAACATTGGGGTGTATATGGCCCTTCTCTTCACTACGTCTGTATCTTTGGGGTAAATACCCAGTATTGCGATGGCTGGGTCATAGGGTAGCTCAATTTTTAACTTTTTAAGGGACCTCCACACTGTTTTCCAGAGTGGCTGCACCAATGTGCATTCCCACCAGCAATGTAGGAGGGATCCCCTTTCTCCACATCCTCTCCAGCAATTGCTGTTTCCTGCCTTGTTAATTTTTGCCATTCTAACTGGCGTAAGGTGGTATCTTAGTGTGGTTTTGATTTGAATTTCCCTGATAGCTAATGATTTTGAACATTTTTGGAAAACTTATAAAAAATAGGTTTTTTTACTGTTTTTTTAAAGATTTTATTTATTTTCTTGAGAGAGACAGAAAGAGCATGAGCAGGGGGAGGGGCAGAAAGCAGGAGTCTCAGCTCCATCCCAGGACCCCAGGATCACGACCTGAGCCAAGGGCAGATGCTTAACTGACTGAGCCATCCAGGCGCCCCAAAATAGTTATTACTTTTCCAAGTATTTTACATTTATTGTCATTTATAGAATTTGATAAAAACCTGTTTAAATTTTTTTAACTTTGAATTTTAATTCAAAAAATTTTTAATCTTTTAGATTATTGAGAATGAGTACAAATTGCAATTGTGATAGAATTTAAAAATATAAAACTCCACAAAAGCGGGGTCCAGAGAAGAGAAAAGGCTATAAAGGAAAAATTAGTAAATCTTCAAAGAAACCACCTGCTTAAATTTTTAAAAACTGTTAAAAAGTAAAATGAGCAGGGTTCCTTTGGGTATGACCCACATGAAATTTGCAAATAGGACATTACAAATTCTTTTTAAGTCAGGTTTTTGATATAGGAACAGTCACCCTTTTTAGGTGCTCAATTTTATGTGTTTTGACAAAATGTATGTACTATTATGTAACTGTGACCCCAATCAAGATACCATGTTTTCCATCAACCCAGAAAGATCCCCGGTGCCCCTTTCTAGTCACTCCCCTCATCCACCTCTCCCAGTTCCCAGCTCCTGGCAACCTTTGATCTGATGTCTGTCCCTGTAATTTTGTCTGTTTCTGAAAGTCATGTAAATGGAATTCATACAGTATATAATCTTTTGTGTCTGGCTTCTTAGCATAATCCTTTTGAGAGCCATTCATGTTGTTGCAAGTATTGATAGATCATTCTCTTTTATTGCTGAGTATTATTCCATTGTATGGAGGAACTATGATTTGTTTAGCCATTCACCAGTTGATGGATATTTGGGTTCTTTCCAGTTTGGGGAGATTATGAATGAAGCAGCCATAAGCCTTCTCTACAGGTCTTTGTGTGCATATAGCCGGCTAAGTCGTGGACTTACAACTTGGACCTACGTTGTCTTATTCTACGGCTTGCACGTTCAACTTCTAAGTTATATTAAGCGAATACAAAATCTGTAATTAACTCCTAGTTGACCCAGAATATCTTATACACAGACCACCTTTTGGGACAGTTGACTGGCCAGTGTGGTGGACATTAGATGATAGCCCAAATTTATTAGAAGGTAAATTACTCATTTCTCTTAGGTAAATACCTAGGAGTGGCTTGATGGGTCATATGGTAAGTGTATGTTTAACTGTGTGAGAAACTGCCAAGGTATTTTTCAAAGTGGTTGTGCGTTTTGCCCACCAGCAGCGAGTGAGGGTCCCCCTCACTGTGCATCCTTGCTAGCACTTCGTGTTGGGAGGTGGTTTGTTAGTATCGTTCTTTTTAACTTAGCCATTTTAATACGAGGACATTCTCTAATTACTGGTCAACGCAGTTAAACTGAGCAAAAAACTTATTCTCACCAACAACGCAACTTGAATAGGTCAGATGAAATCTTGCCATTTCTTACTCCTGGTTAAAATGATAAGAGTATGTGCAGGCCTCTATTTGTTCTCGTGCCCAGGGCCCACAAATGACAGTGGTGAGGCTTTACTTACTACATCCTTTCCTCCTGCTCCAAAGTTGATTCTTTGAGGGTGTGTTGCTTTGGGGTCTGAGACCCTGCCTTGTGCGGAGCTACCGCCTCGCTCTGCAGCACCCTCTAGTGGACGTGGAGAGTTCAGGATTCAATGCTTCCTCTCTGCCTGCACTGTCCCTCTTCGCCAGGGCCGAAAAAGAGTCAGCATGCTCCTCTGGGAGGCTGTGCATAAACTTGAGACAGCTTGAGAAGTATTTGGCAAAAAAACACAAAAAACAAAAACAGAAAAACAAAAACAAAAACCTAATTCCTTATCATTGGTTTGTAAACAACTAAAACTGGTTAACTGGTTTTAGATCATATTTTTGAGATGTGAAGTAGCAGAGATCGGTAGTTAAGTAATATGACAATCGAAAGAATATTAAAATTAAATTTTTGGGGGCGCCTGGGTAGCGCAGTCGTTAAGCGTCTGCCTTTGGCTCAGGGATCGAGTCCCACATTGGGCTCCTCCACTGGGAGCCTGCTTCTTCCTCTCCCACTCCCCTGCTGTGTTCCCTCTCTCGCGGGCTGTCTCTCTGTCACATAAATAAATAAAATCTTAAAAAAAATTAAATTTTTGTACAAGGTTATAAGTATCTATAGAAATTTTTGTACACACAAACCAGAAACTGCATCTTTAGGGGTGGTCAACATGGCACCCCAAGAGACTGCCAGTCCCTGGTCTAGAAGACAGAACCTGTGTTTAGGTAGCTTTCTCTGTAGGAGACCTAGCATGGCTCCCTGGGCCAGCTGATGGAATGGTGGGTGATGCCGTGAATAGTCTATGAGCAGCTGAGCCTTCATTCCCCAGACTGTCACGATGGGAAACCTTACTGGATGTAGCAAATGGTAGCATGCTCTATTTTCCCATCACTGGTGAGACTTTGGGTAGAGCTTCCGGTCAGGGATGAGTTCAGGATCCTGAAATCTGGAAGCAGGGCTCTGGAGAAGGCTGGCCTGTGATGGACATTGGCCGGCCTCTCCTCATAGGGGAGAGGAAGTGAGTCTGAGGCTAACTTGCCCTGACTGATTCTAAACTTTTTAGGAGATTGTAAAGAACGCTACTAGGGAAAAATGGACTGCCTCATTTTCAGATTCCACAAAAAAGGCACTCAATAGATAAAATGTTGCCTCTTCCTGCCCACAGGAATGTGTCCCCACAGGAGCAGTGTTGTTTTGTCATCTACCAAATGCGGGCTGGGCTAAAATATTTCCTGACATGGCATTTGGGGAACCTTCAAATATTTAAAGGCATTCATCTCCCCTCTCAGTTATTTATTCTTTTGGGGAAACACAAAAACCTTGAGAAATGTCCATCTTTCTTTCTATATTTTCTTTACTGAATTCAAGATCTCAACTTTTTTTTTAGCCCTTCTCATACATGTGGGCTATCATCTAATGCCCATCGCACTGGCAAGTCAGCTTCTCCTTCGGCAGTCTGTCTGTAAGCTATTCTGGGTCAACAAGGGGTTAATTACAGATTTTGTATTCGCTTAATGTAACATAGAAGTTGAACGTGCAAGCCGTGGAATAAGACAACGTAGGTCCAAGTTGTAACTCATCTCCTTAGCCGGCTGTTATACTCTCTTGAAATCTGGATGGACTGCCAGCCCATTTCCTTATTTATTTATCTTGGAACGTGCTTGACTGTTCGTGCTATTCCTTTCATGTATACAAACAGTCAAGCACTTTCAAAGGTAAGTAAATTTACCCAACTGGTCTCACAGTAACTTTGGGCTGCATTTTATTCGTGTAATAAAATGCTGTATAATCTTGGGCAAGGAATTTATCCTCAATGACACTTTTGCTTTAAACAAAAACTTTTTAATTGAGATGTAGCAAACATTAAGTGTATCAATCTCCGTTGCACAGCTTGGTGAGTTGTTGTCTACACCCACATAATCACAGTAATTATTGTTGTGTTTTGCTCTTGGAAAGACAAATATACATTTAAAGTTCAGCTGCCTGGTGGTTCAGTATACAAAACATGCAAAGACAGTGGTACTCCAAGTTGCATCTAGAATACTTAACAATAAATCAAAGTGAATATTCAGATACTAGCAAAATTCCATGACAATTTTTGCTTGCATGGCTGACACTGTTACACTAAGCCTCTGTGAGGTTAGCCTAGATGATCTGGAGATTGAGTGTACCCTACGCTTTGACCAAATAGTTCTCTCCACATTTGCCTGGGTTACATTGCTCGAATATGTGACCTACAGTCTTGGGTGCTGCTATGAAGCCATTGCCATATCAAGCGACGACAGCTCATCTTACAATGAAAACAGTACACAGGATTGCCTGAAATCCGCCTCTCCAACAGCCACATAATTAGTGGGACCTGGACGGTGGTGCAAATCTGGATGGCACAGCATAATGTGAAATTATTTACACTGATTTCGTCATTCTTTGGCCAGTGAGGAAGACTGAGAAATAAAAATCAGCTAGGATGGTAAAAAAAAAAATCTGTCCTGTCTTTCATCTGACTAGAATAAAAAACCAAGGTAAAGTTAGTTGCAGAGTTAATAGAAAACAATATTTCCTCCAAGGACATGCTTCAAAGTGTCACAATAACTCCTCCTTTGAGTGACCACTGCTTTCTTACTTACCGAGAAACTTTGCTGTTTGAACTGAGACTGGTTAAGAACAAAGTATCTCACTCTTGCCCAGAGGGTTTAAGTCCCTTTCACACAGAGGAGCAGTCTTAGTTTCCAACCCAGGGGCAGAGCTTGAGATAAGAAGTGTCTACACTCAGCATTTCATGTCCGTCTTAACCTTGCAGTTTCCAAGGAAACGGGACCCTGCTTTCACTTTGCAGCTCACACTTGACGTTGACTTCTTTGAGTTTATCACAATCCCACTTCAGTTAAATTATACTTAATTCTACCTTTCCCCCAAACCCTAGAATAATCTATTTTTTCCTTTGTCTGGTGCCATATCCGTGATTCTCTGGTGTGTGGTTTCCCTCTTTCCAGTGGATTAATAAATCTGCTTCAGTTGGCCTATGGGTTTGTCCTTGGAATGCTTAAGCTGATTAGGCTAGGACAGTAGGTTTCATTATTCCTGTTTTTCCAGACAAGGGAACTGAAGCTCAAGAAGGTTAAATAAAATATACATGGGGTCATGGATAATAAGTGGTCACAGAATTCAAACCAAGATCTGAAGTGTGATGAATGAAGCCCCATCCTTTCCCACTCTACCATGCTGACCCTCTACTTTTGCTTAACAACCCCACCCACTGTGAAGACACATAATCCCCTCAAGCCACATTTCTCTTCCTCCTCATAACTAGTATCCAGTTCTGACACACACCTCTGTTCCTCAAAGTATGGCTTCAGTTTTATAGTGTTCCTTTCTGCCAGGAAACTGAATGAGCCATCCAACAGTTAGTTCTAAGTTCCTTTCTTCCTCAGCCACACCAATCAGCAAATATTTCTAACAACACACTCTGAGTTTTTAGACTTGCATGCCTGTGCTTGTGCTGTTCCCTGACCTTGGAATTCCTTGCCCATAACTCTCTGCCTGTACAAATCTTAAAAAAAAAAATAATAATAATATCAAGGTTTTTACTGCAAACATCAAAAACCATGCTAGTTTACTTTAGCAGACAAGTACTTTACAAAGAATATTAGGTATTCTTTCACAGGAATTGTGAGCAGTTGAACCTTCATTGCCCAAACTGTCATTATGGGAAGACTTATGGGATGCAGCAAATGGTAGCATGCTCTATTTTCCCATCTCTGGTGAGACCTTGGGTAGGGCTTGGGTGGGTAATATTTCACAGAACCTTTGGACCAACACACTGACTTGAAGGCTACTCTATCGGATGGGTCCAGGGTAGGCAGCCCTGCTGCCAAGACACAGGTAACAGTTTCCATCTCTGACATTAGGGGGTGCTAGACCCTCTCTTGCTGCTGTTTTATAAGCTGGGTGTCGAACAATACCCTCACGTGGTGCCTTATTTACATCATGAGCCTCCAATTATGTGGCGGAATTTTCTAACCTTTGTCCATATATTATTACTTTCTAAAACATCAGCCATTCAGGAGGGTTGGGGCTCATTGTGGGCACGCACTGTAGAATGATTCAATTACTTGGGGCCCTTCTGGGTTGAATGACCTGCCAAGACCAAAGCCCTTGTGCAAAACACTTTATGCTGGGGACAGCCAAAGGGATCTGCTGGACCCTACAGTGGTCTCCTTCACCTTGCACCCCCGGCTTGAATCCATGCCTGAGTGGAGTAATCCCTTTCCTGGCCCCTTTCCTTGTCCCATAAGATGGGCTCCCTACACTTAGAAACAGCTTTCATATGAGTGGTCTTTTGCTTGTTTTATTCTTGTGATTTTGGTTTTGAAAATAGGCCCAGTGTCTTTGGCCAGTGGGTATAATTTCAATGGATTTGATGGATATGACAAATAAAAGGAGTGATGAATATTATGTAACAGCTGGCAGCCTCTGAATGGTTTTGGCTGTGATTCTGGAAAAGAATGAGGGAGGAATATGTTTACACACAAAGGTGAAGTTTGAATGGAGTCATCCTAACTTTCTTTTGGATATCAGTATTTCAGCAGGAGGCCAAAGCAGGATGGCACAGAGACCAACACAGTCCCTCTCCCCCAGGCTCCCTGCCTTTCTCACAGGACTGAAGAAGTTCCCAGACTTCAGACATTCTTACATGTTTCTGGCAAGGCATCCCCTCTTCCCTGCCCACCAACACCCATCTCGGTGGCATTATCTTCCTCTGTATAACTCAGTTACCACTAGACACCCAAGACTGCCTCCTCATTCCCCATCTCCCAGGTTCTCATTTCTGAAAGATCTGAATAGCTTCTTAAATGACTCCATCTCTTATTCCAGAACTCAAAATTCTTCCCCTGTGCCTCTGAAATTCAATGAATAGACAGGAAACTCTCTTCTTCCTCATGTTCCTTTCACTTTCTAGTCCTAACTGGCTCTTCCCTAAGGACACTGCTCCCACTGTAGCCCCCTGTGAGGGTAGCTGGTTTCTCTTCCACATTTCTTGAACCAGTGGGCCTACAATAGGACAGGTGTCCTCTTTGCTTCTTGTTGCTGCTTTCAAACCACCCTCTTCCATAAAAACAGGCAGCACTGAAATTCTTAATATTGGACTATATCATCTGCCACCTTCCTTTTGGCAGCCATTTACTGACTCCAGTGTCACTTCCCCTCATTCCTGGCTCATTGTCACTTTCTCCGACATCATGTCTACTATGTTCTTGGTGATTTCAGTATCCATATAGATGAATCTTCCAGTTCACTGGACTTTCAGCTCCTTGACCTCCTCTCCTCCAAACATCTCATACTCCGTCCTACCTCAGCCATTCACTTGCATGGATGTACCACATGACCCTGTCCTTACCAAGAAGCTTATCCCCTCCACTACCTTAATTCCAAGCATCCCATTTTCTGGGCACTACTTCTTATTTTATTTTATTTGCTTCTACCTATGTCTTCCTTCTCCATCCCATTGCCTTGCCTCCTCTTCATGAGTAACCACTATCCCTAATTTTGCACTTTTAATTCCCCTGATATTTAAAATGGCTTTATCACATACGCCTCTATTCCTAAACAGTATATTGTTTAGCTGTTTTTTTGGAACTTTATATAAATGATGTCATACTGCAAATAGTGATCTGACGTTTATGCTTCTTATATGCTATTCAATACACAAAATGTCTCCGTGTGGCTGTGTGCCATGGCTGTGGTTCGGTTTTATTGCTGTATAGTATTCTGTGGTGTGAATATAACAAAACTTATTCATTCATTCCTCCCAAGGCTGTTTCCACTTTTTTGATATTATTAATTCTGCTGCTATAAGTAGTTTGTACATATCTTCTGGTGCATATTTGCTAGAGTTTTTCTAGGAGCGGAACCGATGGGTTCAACTTTACATGATGCTATGTTTTTTTCTAAAGCAATTGTACATCACTTCCTGTTATTCCACTAGATCCTGATTTTAAAAACTATTTGCCATCACCAGGATCTATAACAATTGGCCATACTATCTTCGTACTTCCTTCAATTTCTATTTACCCAGCCTATAGTCCGTGGTCTGTCATATACTCATTCCTTCATATACACCCTCATTTCCTTTGCCTCCCTTTTCTTTGTCATGCTCATCTGGCAAAACCCTGGCTCTGACCACAGCCAAATCTCTGTACATGCACCCACCCAAGATAACATGGTTGCAGACAACTTTACAGCCAGGCTGTCTGTTCTCACTTTACATTCATACCACTCATCTCAGCCTTGCAGTCGCACTGACTTCCCTCATCTAGTAACTCTCCCATGCTTCCGTCTTATACCTTCTCCTCTCTCCTCAAACCTCTCTCACCTCTTGCTGCGTCCTCGCTCTCAGCAGATGGGCTTGCTCCCTTCTTCACTGAGAAAATAGAAACAATCCGAAAAGGTGCGCCATTGGCTCTCACTTCTGCCATGTTCATCTATGCTCGTTGTGTTATCCATGGCTAGGTACAAATCACTCTAAAACTTAGTGGCTTAAATAATGTCATTTATGATCTCACAGTTTCTGTGGGTCAGGAACCTGGGCACAGCTTAGTTGGGTCCTCTGGCTGTGGGTCTCTTAGTAGCTTCCTTTCAAGGGCTCACATACCTTGGTCAGTAAATAAATAGGCCAGTTATGCCCTGACCCTCAAGGACAAGTACTTATTACTAATAACAAGCTGGGTGAGAAAGGCCACACACGCTCCCCTCTTCTTACAGAAGATGCACGAGGCAAAATAAATTTTGTACTATTAGTAAATTGTAAAACTCTCCCACATTAAACTATTTTTTCCCTTAAATTACCTTTATGGTATTAGAATAATTAATAGACATCTGGAAAAAAGAAAGTGAAATTCTTGCCTCACCTGAGACCACAATAACTTATAGATGGATCGATGATTTAAGTGTAAAGAAAATAAAGTATAAAGTACAAAGTACCAGGGAAAAAAAGGAAATAATTTTTCTTATCTCACAATAGGAAGAAAAACCTTTTTGAATAGAGTACAAAATCCGAATGTCACATGAAAAAGATTCAATAATAATAAAAATGTCTACAGGGTGAGAAAAATAATGAACAAAATTAAATGACAAATTACAAACTAGGAAAATATTTTCAACTTATGTCATAGACAAAGGATATACAATATATGTAATTTGTATATAATTTATACTTTTAAAGCACTTGACCAGTCAATAAGTAAAAGATCAATAATAACCTGATAACAAAACAGGCAAAGGACATGAACAGACAACTGGAAAGATGCTCAAATTCATTCAGTTACAGAAACGGGAATACAGCTACAATGCATACGCATACTTTGTTTTAGACATCATGCTGCATGGGTTAGATACAAGCATATGTTTATATATTAAAATGTTACAAGTATTGGATTCATTTCCTCCTCTCAACAACCTTACGAACGAGGTACTCTTGTTATTCCCATATTGTAAATAAAGACACTGAGGCTCAGCAGTTTGCTCAAAGACAGCGGAAAAGGAGCAAAACCACTGTGCTTCTCTCTTTTTTGCACTTGCAGAAAGTGATACGAGTACAAGGATGTTGACTGCAGAGCACGACGCAGGGCAAGCCCTGGGTACGCGCTGGCTCAGTAAGTAAGGAAGTGCTGCTTGTAACATCAAAGATGGGCACAATCTACCTGCCCCAGGAGGAAGCGGATTAAGTAAATACGGCACAGTTAAAAGAATGAGCCACTGAGCGCATCCATAGGGAATCATTTCCAAGACTGATTACTGAGAAAAGCAAGATGCAGAAAAGGATGGGTGACATGCGTATCAATTCCGTCATATAAGGGACATATTTGTACAAGAGCGGTCCATCTCTGGAGGTATTCACAAGAAGTCCATAAGGAGGCTTTTCTCCCAAGAGAAGAACTAGGTGGCTGGCTGACAGAGGACAAATGGAGAGTACTTTGCATTATATTGCACCTCTCCTGTGTTTTTTTGTTTTCATGTGTGCATCTGTTACCTATTGAAATGAAGGGAAAAAATGAAAAGTGAAGTAGTGGTAATTTTAAAAGAAATACAATAGTCTATAAGCAACAGTATGGAAAAATAGAGTATTACAGCCTGAGCTGTTCCTTCCTGACGATATTTAAAAGAACAAGAAGGAGTGGTTTTATGTGCAAAAACATAGACATGGTCCAGGGATGTTAATATAGCATAGAAGCCAGATGTTCTGGATTCATCTCTTGCTTTTGACTTTGACTGCTGGTGCCTGAGGCAAGTGAATTAAGCCAGTCAAATCTGGATAATAGTACTTAATGATCAACCTTCCCTCTGCATTGTGAAAACCAACGACTTGATGTTGGCGAAATGCTTTGAAGGTGCAACATTCCAGGGTGCAGGGCGGAGCCTGTTCAGGCCTGTGTGCTGTCATGGGAACTAAGACTCCGGAGTCAAGCCTTTGAGACTTCCAATCACCGTTCAGTTACACAAATGCTTTTAAAGTACCACTGCTTCCAAATGTTTCTTAAATGTGTGTGCCCAGAGAATTAGCTTATTTCAGTTGAGTTTTCTGCAAGCACTGCCAATGGTCCAGTGAGTACATTTTGAATGTAATGATTTCAGGAAAATGAGTTCTTTGGAGGGAAAGGAAGTGAGGCTTAAGACATCACAGTGTACAATTCAATAAGGAAATTGCAAACCCTTTAGAAAATTACCGTAAGTTTAGGGGCTGATGTTAGTTTCTTAACAATGTATATTAAATGAATCTATAAAAATAGAACATTCCCAAGCAGAAATGTATAGTCTAGGAAAAGAAAACTGATGGAAATGAGAAGGTTGGTAGGTAGCTCTCCATGAGTCTCTCACGCTTCTGCTCATCTTGTAAGCAATGCGCCAACTATCCTTCTGTCTTGAGTATCTTTTCAAGGATGTTCGTGGAGTTAACAGCCTTGGAAGACAGAGACAGTGTTTTCCTCCAGAGCAAAGACAGGTTTGCCAACTGTGCCTTATCAAAGATCAGAGTTCTCTAAATTCCCTGTGCCTTTTCTGTGGTACAATACAACATATCTAGTTCTTTTCACGTCACCCGTGGTAACTGGGGCTTGGGTCTCCTAGTATCTTCCTTTCAAGTGCTCACATACCTTGATTAGTAAATAAATAGGCCAGTTATGCCCTGACCCTCAAGGACAAGTACTTATTACTAATAACGAGGTGGGTGAGAAAGGCCACACACACTCCCCTCTTCTTATAGAAGATGCACGAGGCAAAATAAATTTTGTACTATTAGTAAATTGTAAAACTCTCCCACATTAAACTATTTTTTCCCAAATTACCTTCATGGTATTAGAATAACTAACAGACATCTGGAAAAAAAGACAGTGGTGACTGGGGCTTGATGAACTTGTGCCAATATGCTGATACTCTGGCTACTGCTGTCACTGTGAATACTAAACTGTCTTTTGTCTTTGACCCAGGAGTTTCGTATCTTCTACAAGTGTCCGTGAAACTGTGATCAAGTGACTTCTTAGCTTGCAAATTGAGTAATATCTCAGGTTCTTCACAGTTCTTGAGAGAAAAGTACTCTCTAGATCGATGCTATACAATAGAAACGCAGCGTAAGCCACTCACATGAGCCACATACATAATTTTCAGTTCCACAAAAGCCACAATAACAAGCTAGAAACAGGTAAAAATTAATTTTAACAATATGTTTTATTTAACTCAATATAATCTATCTGAAATATTATCTCAACATGTAATCAATATAAAAATTACTAATAAGCTATTTACATTCTTTCATTAGTACAAAGCCTTTAAAATCTGGGTGTTTTTAATACTTACAGTACACCTCAATTTGTACTAGCAACATTTCAAATGCTCGGTAGACACTAACTGGCTTTCATTTTGGACAGTGCAACTCTAGGCTGTAAAATATGGTAAAATGAAAGTAAAAGTTTTCAAGCCTGAAATAGATTTTAAAAAAAAACAATTAAGTCCAGAATGTCAGGATATCACTCATCAAACCTGTCACTCTGGGGACTCTGAACCATGTCCCGCATGTTCCAAATTTTAAGTCTGACAAACCTGTCAGGAAATCCTTCATGCATTATTTAATCCTCCCGTGCCCTTTAAGGTACGTTCAGAGTGGTTGGTTCTCCTGCAGCTGCACGTAATAAGATAGGAATGTAGGATAAGAGTCATTAAAGACAAATTTGCTACCAATCCATCAAGCCATGCCTTGTCCCCTTGTTTCCAGAAACTGAAATTTAAAGGTACCTTCACTTTTTCTTTCATTTTCTCCTTTGAGAAGTGTATCTGCCTAGCTAGAGGAAGGGGGACATTCCTAAGCTCAGCCCGTATTATATTACTATTTGAATCAGAGATGAGTACTTACACAATTTTGATGAACGAAAAATGAATGACTTTAGCCAGACTCACTTTGCCTCAAATTTGCTCAGCTGCCCTGCCTAGTCCCCAGGGTTGCCACGTGATCATAAGGAATAATGGCAGCAACGGGGTGTTGGCAAAGGAAGAGGGAGAGCCTGAGATGTAAGCCGCACACGATGATAAATATAATGATCTCTACTTACTCTACAGTGTTTGCTAAGCAACATTCTTCGGACCTCCGAATCTTGCGTGGGTTTGATTATGGTAAAATAAAGTAGATAACTGCAAAACGTTTATCGCTGGGGCTGAGGAGATGGAACCCAAATAATATTGAGATGTAAAAGCAAGAAACACGAGTTTACAAGAATCACACACACTGCTTCTCATATATCCTCAAAATCCTCCATAGATGGAAAATTGTAGAAGTTAAAGAATTTTATTTTAATGTTCTAACCTCATAAAATCCGATGTTCGAGAAAAGGACTTGAATAAAAATATTATAAGATTTCACCTAAAATTTATACAACAGAATCCTTTTTGGAACAATGTTGGCACAGGGAAAAGATGCGTAATCAATCAAACTCTTTGTAATTAGGGTCCTGTAACATTGGCAGTAGATGAATTAAAAAACGACCTAAAGTGTCAGGCACCTTACGTACAGAATAGTATCAGTCCTCAGATCCCAGACCCTGGATGCCTCAGGGCCTCCCCATGGGGCTGTGGAGGAGACACTCCTCCTTGGGAGGAGTCCCACTATGGGCACAGGGGAGGATTCACCTCCACGTAGATTTTCCACCAATCGATGACCTATTGTTACTCATGTCATTCTATTCCATTACGTGAAGCTGGCATTTGGTCTAAGGCTCTCACAGAGGCTCTGCCTTTCCTTCATAGTTCTATTCAAGAACTACTACCAAGGTGCCTTGGGGACATTGTGTCCTCTTTTGTATGGACCCTTCTCTTTTGCCCAATGCCCTGACTTCCCAACCCTCTCCTCAAGAGTCTCTTCATTTCTTCTATTGCCCTGTGTCCTAGTAGCACCGCACTCTGGGTTTCATATCTAGGCTTTAGCCAGATCCTTCCCTGGTTTTGGACCTCACCCATGTTGACACCTGGCCCCTACCAGACTCAGCTTGTCCTGCTTACCATTTGGCTTCAGTTGCTACGTCTTTGGGTAACAGGCATGGCACCCTGCATCACCGCCCAGCTGGGTGCTCTTCTAGGCAGCCATTAACTTTGCTGGCAGTTGCTCCTTCCTTGTATTAGATAGTCTTTCACTCTCATTTTTCCTCTGCTATTCTCTCTTCTTCCCCTCCAATGAAATGACAGTGAGCTATAGTAAAAAGCCTACAGAATTTGGAGTTAACAAAGACTCCAGATTGGACGCTGAATGTTGGATTCCATGGTGCCACCTTGCTGTGCAACCTTGGCAATACTTAACATCTAAGCTGGGTTCTTCATCTGTAAATTTGGGATGATAACAATCAGTGCATATGTTTCTTGTGATGATAAAAAGATGTGTGAGGGCTAGTGTACAAGAGCCAGACATAAACTGACACATGAGCATGGCATGTTTGAAGGACAATGAGTTGAGTGTTCTAGAATCAATTGACTTTTTGTTGGCTGGACTCTTTCTGCCTGAATTGGATTAAAAAAAAAAAAACACAGATATATATCTTGTAACTCCTGCTATGTGACATTACTACATCTTTGACATGGTCTGCTTTATCGTTCGTATTCCTTTCAGTAGTATCTTGACCATCACCATCGGGTATTTCTTGGCTTGGGTGGAACAGAGAGTTCCTGCTGGAGTCATGGCACATAAACTTCCCAAAAGAGGGCCTCAGATGTTGGGAACCCCTGTAGGTTTTTGACCAGGAAATCCATAGCGTGAAAGAAAAGTTGTAGGAAAGCCTGATACCCAGTGTAACAGAACTGCTTGGGAGCAGGGAAGCTAGTCTCAGAACATTTGACAGATCTGAGGCTCTACATCCTGTCTGTGAGGTTTTGTACAAATTGCTTAGCTCTTCAGCTTTCGTTTCCTTGCTTTAAACATCTTCTGAAGCTGTTCTCAATCCAGAGGGATCCTATTAAAATGCCGATCAGATCACATCATTCCGCTCAGAGCCTTCCAATAACCCCTTCCATTCAGTGGGAAAGTCATGATCCTTGTAGACACCGACCCAAATGCACTTTCCTTTCTCAGCTCTATTTCCTTTTTTTTTTTTTTTAAGATTTTATTTATTTATTTGACAGAGAGATGGACATCCAGTGAGAGAGGGACCATAAGCAGGGGGAGTGGGAGAGGAAGAAGCAGGCTCCCAGTGGAGGAGCCTGATGTGGGGCTCGATCCCAGGACTCTGGGATCACGCCCTGAGCCAAAGGCAGACGCTTAACGACTGAGCCACCCAGGTGCCCCATCAGCTCTATTTCCTTTTTCCCCTAACATGCAAAGCCTCTTTACAAAACATTTAATTTACTTATTTGATATGCTTATTGTCTATTATCTGTCTCTCCCTACCAGACTGTAAGCTCTGCGAGGGAGGACTATTCTGGTCAGTGCTCTAGAATAGTGCCTGGCCAGTGTAAGTGCCATTTGTTGAATGAAAGAAGAAGGAAGGAAGGAAGGAAGGAAGGAGAAAGAAAGAGAAAAGAAAGAAAAAAGAAAGAAAGAAAGAAAGAAAGAAAAGAAAGAAAAGAAAGAAAGAGGAAGGAAGGAGGGAGGAAGGAAAGAAAGAAAGAAAAGAAAGGAAGGAAAGGAAGAAAGAAAGAAAGAAAAGTATTTCCCCAGCCAGGGGTAGATGGTCTATACCTCTTCTAAGTTCCTAGATCACTTTGATGGCTACTCTCTTATGCTACTTATTAGAGTCTAAATTATGCTGTGCTATTTTGAGATTTGCCTTAGTCCCTTAACCAGAGTGTAAGTTCCCTGATTGGTAATGGTGTCTTATATCATTTTGCGTTACCCTGAAAGCCTAGCCACGGTCGTTAGTGCTCTTATTGGGGGAGAAATACCTCTGGAATTCTGGGCAATGTTCTCTGTCTTCACCTCACCCCTCTCTCCACCATTTCTTTACTGAGATTAAACTTTATTATCAAAAATTAATTGGTTAAAGATCTGGCCTTTCATTTTCAAGAACAAATGGATTTAATAAATACCACTTAATAAAATCCATTAATAAGTGGTGAAATTTAATTTCTGAACATAATATTTACATTTTCTTCTCAGAAGAAATAAAAACTTGCGCACTGGCCACCTTCTTTAATGTGGTGGTGAGTATCAGAATGACATGGGTTTGGTGGCAGAAGCCGCTCCCTCTCCACCTGTTTCCCCTTCCCTCCACGTGGCCGCATTGCACAGGAGTGGAAATGGGGCTGCTTCACCCGCTCCTTCCCCTGGGCCTCCTCGGGGCTGCAGCCTACCCTGGAACAGTGTGGCTTAAGGGCGAAATCAAAAGAAGTGGAAAAGAGCCATTTAAGAAAAGAAGCAGACAAAAATACAATTCTTTCTCTTTTATTACGTAGGGAATTACAAAAATGTGCTTAAAGGGACGTTTCTCTTATTTGGATACTAAACTTCATCAGCTTTTTGCCCAACTCGTGATCCCAGTAACTGATGTCTACTAAAATTTGGGCTTGTGTAAATCTAAGGAAGAAATTCCTGAACTTGAGCTTCCCACACAAATAGCATGAATGAGCCCTCAGTCAGCGTCTATGGCGTTGAAAGAAAAAGAAGGCCCCTCTTGCACCTCTGACATAGGCGTGCTGAGAGCCCCTGGGGCCCGAGTTCATCACTGCGCCCCCCCCCCCCTTCCTGGAAGGCGGATGTGCAGTTGTCAACGTTTGGCTGCTGCCATCCTCATTGCTCAACACCGAAGCCCTGTCACTTTTATTTGATGTTTCTATTTGAAACTCTTGTGTTCTCCTCAGGACCCCAAATGGCACAGGGAGGTCTGCATGCTTCTCTGGGTCCCTCGGGGGGACACTGCCCTCTGTGACATGCTCAGGGACTCGCCCTTGGAGGAACACGCATTTCCCAGGCTGCTGGGCGACATACTGGCCGGAGGGCTGCAGGCTTCAAAGGCCCGGATGAGCCCCTGTGGCAGGTCAGCCCCTGGAAGTGCCTCTGATGTGAACAGACACCTGGACAAACACAAAGGATGCAGGATGGTTCTTTACTCCCGCGGCACATCTCCCTGAGCGAAATGTGTCAGAACCACCTTCTGGTTCTCAAGGCTCACAGCATAAAGAGGCTTTTGTGTGGTTGGGGGCTGGGGCAGACGGTGCGAGTTGGGTTAGAAGCTTCTCCGAGCTAGGTCTTTCATCTTCAGACGCTGAGCCAGCCGGTGCATCTGGGCCTTGCCGTGTCCAGCAGGGCTTGGCCCCTCCGTGGTCCCTTGCCCTGTCACAGCCACCTCTGCCTGTCGTGGGAGATTCTCAGCCACACCGCCACTGACCGATGTTCCAGAGTGTGCGTGTATCGCTTTTCGGCGCCGGGCTCAGCGCCTGATCCCGTAGGCACACAACGAATACTTGTTGAACGAACAAATGAGATGCTGAAAGAAACCCCGGAACAATTCTAGAACAAAGCTATATTTTTAGGAGTTGAACCACTTGTCTTTGTTTGGATTCTTACGCTCCACCCCCTGACCTCCCAAGGAGACTCTGAAACACGGGTGTGAGTGAAAATAGTTCATTTGGGAAGTGATCCCCGAAACACCAATGAGGGAATAAGGAAGTGGGGCAGGCTGGGGAAAGCAGCCAACAGAGGCCACCTCATTTAGCAAATTGCCTCTGTGAGCAACTGGAACGTAACCTGCTGGGGAGCTGGGGGGGGGGGGGAACTCGCCTCAGAGGGACCTTACCCAGAGAGGGCAGGGGCCCAGGTATGCAGGTATCATCCTTCAGCTCCTGCCAGGCATTGACAAAGGATGGCTCTCAGGGGCATCGTCAATCCCAGCCTGCTTTGTGCCCAGGCCGAGTGTGCTCTGGGGCCACAGAACACTTCCAGTGAAGGTATGCACTGGCAGTTGGAAGCCAGGCTGCTAGGCGCGTAGACTGTAGAGGGCATTTGCAGTGTCTACACCACCGTCCCACCTACTCCAGAGTCCCTTCCCTCCATTTTTCTCTGTACAATTCTCTGTCAGGGGCCACTGAAGGCCACTGGCTCCTTCAGCCCTAGAGATAATAGTAAGTTCCAGAGACTACAGCCCAGCCGGACGAGTAATCTCCACTGTCTTGTTACTGTTACATTAGTGGTGCGGCTAATATGCATGTGCATTTCAGCAAACCACAGGCTAACTTCCTCGCACTGCATTTTGGTGGTCTGTGATTCTCCCGCCTTCGTATCCAAATCTCACTATCTGTGCTTTAGGACTCACAGCATTGAAGAAACAATGCTTGGGTTAAAAATTGAAGGGACTGGGAAGTTTAAAGAACAGTAACGTTATAATCCAGAGGAATCAAACATACTTAATAGTATTATCATGTCATTTCTCCCAAAACCTGACATATTGGACCTGTGACAAACCTTAGGTATGGTTTAAATGAGCTCGTTTTATAGACAATGAGACCAACCAGCAGAGATGGGAAATGATTTGTCCAAGGTCACACAGCCGGTTAGAGGCAGGACAAGATGAAGGCCTCCTCACTCCATCCCTGTCCCTTTGCTCTGCTGCTGTTCACACTAACCATCTCCAAGCTGTTACTCCTCGCAAAATCTCTGGAAGGTGTGTGTCTGGGTAGTCAAAATCTATATATCACAGACTTTACCCCCCCAAAAGTAATTTCTTTGATTTTTTTTTTAGTAACTGCTCTCATCTTGGTCCTGGAACTTCATTCACACACACACACACGCTAAAGTTTCAGTGTAAAATATCTGAGCTTCCTAGGGACTGATTCACGAGACCACTGGTTTTACTTTGTCAACAGTCCAAAATGAGTAATTTACATTTCTCATGTTCATGAAGAAACTCCCTTGCTGGCCTTTAGGGCACGAAGGCCACCCTGGCCATCTGAATATTGGTGACATTTAATCTGAGTGGCCTCTATCTCCATGGAAATTCCAGATCTCTCTTCTGGTTATAACATTGGAGATCTCTTTTAAGAGACAAATAGATTTTTTGAGATTGTGTCGTGTTAAATGATTACAACATCCTGTGACACATCTAAAAGAATAAAGCAGAGAGCTGGCTGTTCAAGAAATAGGAGGCAGGGGGACAGCCAGGGTGTTGGGGAGGTGGGGTGAGGGACAGCAAAAGGAGGTGTGGGAAGGATGCTTAAAGCATGAGGGACTTCCAAGAAGGGCAGGCATGGCCAGGGCTGAGCAGCAACCCAGTGTGAGGGCCCTGAGAGTTTGGGAAAGGGAGCTTTGAGTAGGATGGAGTCCAAAGTCACGTAATAGAACCATTTCCTATGCAGTGACTACTTGGGTGGGTGGGGTGGGGGGTAACGCTTGGACAGGCAGAGTGAATATTGAGGCTGGTACTCACCATCTTCAGAGCCAAGAGGTGGCTTTCTAATCCTGTCTGCACTCACATGGGAGCCAGAACCCCCTCTCCTGACCCCCATTCAAAGCTCATCATGCCAGGCACAGATGGCATTGCCCATCAGTGCCCAAGGGCCAAGGGGTAAATTTCAAGGCCTGTGCAGTCCTCTCGGAGCTGTGATTTCCTTTGATTCTGTTGTTCTTGTTCTATCCGAGTGGGACTTCTGTTCCCATTCTGAAGGCCACTGTTAAGTCCTATTCACTCTCAATGGCTCATTTAGTTCAGTGGGGGGTTTGGGTTTTTAGAAGGTTTCCTCTTTTAAATTCTTTTTTTTTCTTTCCCCCCTTTTTAAAAAAGGGGTCATAAAGAGCTTTAAGATGCCATGCATGAAAAGCTCTGGATAAATGCAGCTTGTACTGGATTGTAAAATACTGTATTGTTCCAAGCTTAATTCCTTGTGTGAGACCGGAATCGGTAATTTGCTCGTCCTGAGGCAGAGGCCTGGCAGCAGCGGGCTGCGGACTGCGCGCAGGGATGGGCGCCCCTGGAGGCCGCAAGGGAAACTGGAGGTCTCGAAGAGAAATTCTCCTGGTCCAGACTTGGTTTTCCTGACTTTTGTGTTAAGGTAAAAGAACATTTTTGTGAAAAAACATAGCTCTGCTCTCTAACGTGGCACTTTTAAGGGCTGGATCGGCTGCTATCTACGGTCACACAGAGTTCTAAATCAGAGAAAGGACCTCCTCCCAACCTTCCTGCTCCGAAACTCTCCCTGGCTAGTTTGTGACCGTATTTGTGTGTGGGGGGGAGTCTCCCATGTCTGAGTTGTGGAGACAGTTGGCCCCGAAGGTCCTTTTCCCTCCCTTGGCATCCAGGATAAGAGGCTGCCGTCTCAGGCCAGCGGGATGACTGAGTCTGCCTCCCATCTGCCATGCTTGGCCCTGCCTCCTTGTCATTGCTTCTTTTGGTCCTTGCTTCGAGTACTCCTCTCCCCATCTTCCTCTCTGGCTAGATCAGGCCTCTCTGCTTGAGAATAAACAACTCTTTTGAGCTCCCACCTCTCTGGTCTCTGTGGTAGCCATAGTCAGGATTGCACATTTTAACCCATTTTGGGCTGTTTGGTGCCCAGGTTGGACGGTAAGCTGCTTGAAGGGCATACCTTTCCCACAGTTTGTATCTGTCATATGTGCTATCCTACATGTCCAGTACGAAACAAGAACTTCATGAGTTCCCCGTTTGGATTTTTTTATTGATTGATTGGCTGATTGATTGATCGATGGATTGATAGGAGCCCAGACACCCCTTGCTCAGATGCGAAGTGTTTTGCTCAGCTGACCCCACATGTTGGCAGAAGTGTCCCCTGGGCTTTCACATCCACACATGCTGTTTCACCCCCACTTCATCTCAGGAGCAAGATTCAGCCTATGCTCCAGTTTCTGGAAAAACATCCACTCGTGCCAAATGTTCTGTGAGTCTTAGTAGATTTTGTACACCCGGGGATGGCGGGAGGGCTCCATTGGCAGCGTGTTGCACGTCACCATCTCCCCGTGTCCATGCTACAGAACGATCACAGAGTCCTTGTGCATCAGTCCCTGCACCAACAACTGCTGTCGATCTAAAATGTCTACTGGGACTCCACTATGGAAGGTGTCTAGAAGGACGAGAAAAAACTAAAATTTCCTGGGACGATGAGAAGAGACATCATGGATAACTTGTAGTCAGCGTGCAGGGGATTTCGCTCCTCTACCTCCCACGTGCCGCAACAGGAGTCGCTCCCCCAGCCCTCGCAGAGCACCTCGCAGAGCCTCATGTGACCTGAAGATGGCTCCTTTAGGGTCACGCCTCCCACCCTAAGTAGTTTATGGAAGTGTGTCTTCTAAACAAATCCCATGCTTTCTCCAAGAATAATCCCAGGGAATTCTCCTCACTCCCCTTATTCTCACCGTATCAGTACTGCGAAGGGCTGAGTTTGCCATCTCTGGATCCAATTATTGAAAGGGTTCAGCAGAGAATGCAGCCGCTAACTCAGGGTCGAAGAGGTTCTAAGTATCTCCCGCCCCCACCCTTTGCACGGTGGGATACCAAGAGGGAGGTCTGGGCCCCCTGGAAGTCTGGGCATGAAAAAGTAAACAGATCTCCGGGACACGGAGCCCCCGCCCCCGCCCCCTTCTCCTCCCCCTCCCCCTCCCCATCAGGAGCTGCTGACTTGTGCGTCGCTGGCCAGGGGCTGCCCCTCTGTCCCAAGCCTCCAGCTGCTTGGTTCAATTCCTTTCGGTGCCTTCTTCCTGCCTCACGGAAATAGCAGTTTTACAGTCATGTAATTTTGGCACAGCAGAGATTTCATGTTAAGAAAAAATAGAACTGGTGCTGGGTCATTGCGATTGAACCTCTCACACCGTTTTACACTTGCTCTGAAAGAGCCCTCCTCTCAACTCCAGCTCCCAGGCTCCCCTCGCTTGTGTAGCCTTTTGTGCCTCTCGTTTGTTTTTTCTGCTCTTCAGATGTGCGCACAGTTTAAATAACATTCCTTCCTCAATTTGTCCCTTCATTTCCCCAGCTTCTGTGCTTGGGGCTCTCCAGCTCCCATCCTTTTTCTTTCTTGCTAATGTTCTCTTCTCCATCCTTTGTTGACAGGCCAATTTATTCAGCGCTGGCCTCCCCCTTCCTCTCCTCCCTGTTTTCCATTCCTCGCACTCCTCTTGACAAACACTCGCCAAACAGTGTGTGTGTGTGTGTGTGTGTGTGTGTGTGTGTGTGTGTGTGTGTGTTTGGGATCTGGGAGAATAAAATCTATTTTTGTCCCCATATCCCTGAAGAGGTGGAAAGAATATCTCTTCCTCCCTCACAAATTCTCCAAAATGTCCAGTGTGGCCAGTTGGACACAGGCTCAATTTTATGCATAGGTTAAGGGCTGTGCGATTTGCAGGGTGCTGGGAAGGCCATTGCAGCAGTCACTCTTGGTGGTCTGCCCATCAGCCATTTCTCCCTTTCTCCTTCCTAACTGAACTCTGGCGGTGGGCTCTAGAGGAGGTGGGCTCTATCCCCATTTCCCCGCTGTGAGCCATGATTGGTCTAACTGATCTTGAGAGTTCCATTCCCCCTTGTCCCTGATTGGTGTAGGCATGGGCATGCGAAACAAATCTATCCAATGAGAACGAAGAAGTCTCTGGAGGGGGGGGGAGCATCTGGGAAAGATTTCCCTCTATCTTTAAAAGATAACATGGAGAAATAAAAGTCCTTCTTAATGCCGTGGTATGTTGTCTGGAAGCTGTGATGTTGAGAGCTGCTATAGCTTCTTGAAAACACGAGAGGCCCCAGGGGAAAGCCATTCTACTGAGAATGGCAGAAAGAAATATGAAAAGGAGTCGAGACCTTGACATCCTTGTACTGCTGAACTGTCTTACTCTGGATTTCTTGTTTTTGAGATCATCAACCCCCTCCCTTTTAAGTCATTTGTCTTTAGTTAGTGCTTTCTGTTCCTTGCAACTTAAAGTATCTTTAAACACGTAGCTTTTCTGACCAAAAGTGGTTCCTCTCCATATATACCGTCTTTCCCCTGTTTAGCTTGTGTGCGACACACAGATCATAATCATAATAACAATAGCTACTAATTTCATATCTCTTTTCATGTGCCAGGCACTGTTCTAAATGCTTAAAATAACGTAATTCATTAAGCCCTTATAAAAAGCTATAAGATAAGCACTCTTATTATTCCCGTTATACGAAAAAAGAAACTGAAGCATAGAAAGATTGAGGAAATTGCCAAAGATCCCACAGCTGGTAAGAGACCGTGGTGGGGTTTGAATCTGGACAGCCTGGCACCAGGGTCTGTCTTCTTAACAATGATTCCATCAGCTTCTAGGAGTTGAACAGACTGGGAGCTCTAGACTCTGGTTCCCCTGGGAGAACATGTACTCTGTAAAGTCAGCTGCCTCGCCCTCCCTTGAAAGAGGAGCAGTCCTTGCACCTCCTCATGAAAGTCTCTTCTCCAAGGCGAGGAAGCCCATGCCAGTTTTGTGAGAGCCAGGGTTCGTGGCTCCCTCACTTTGCCGCTGATGGTGTTGGGGCCAGTGCCCATCAGGTGTCTGAGAAATGTGAGCCAGAGGCCACCATTCTTACACATTCTTTATTGCTATCAGCAGGATGAGTTGAACTGGACATTGGACAGCCTAAAGGCTAGCCCAGAGCCAGAGCTGGGGAACCTTCTCACTTTCCCTCAGATTCTTTCAAGATCCCTCTATAACTTAGGGACTGCTGGCTTTTGACCTCACTCAGGGGCCCCAGTCTACAGGACATGGAGATTTGTTGTTGAAGGGCCTTTAAAACCCTCCTGGTCCCATCTCCCCCCACCTCCTCTGGATCACTCAGGATCCGGTTGGGAGACAGAAGCCACATCAACTATTTTAAAAGAGAAAATTTAATATACATAATTGATACCTAGGCTTAAAGAATTGAAAAGGCACAACGAGAACACAAAGGTATCATAGAGCAGCAACTGCAGGGAGCAGCTCCCATTCTTCTGCCTGTGGAGCGAAGGAAGAGGTTGGAATTACTGAAACTTAGAAACTTAGAGGAGGGGGAATTCTGAGGAGGGAGCCATGCTCTGCCTGTGCTGATGGAGCAAGGAGGTGTCGCTAGGGTGCTGCTGACAGGACCTTGAGGCCCCTGGAAACCAACCAGCAAATAGGAATGAGTGGGTCCGTTCTGCCTCCTCCAACATGGCGGTTGGCGTCCAGTGCTCTCTGTGGTGGAATCCAGCACTGAGCCAGATGACAAAGCAGCATGCAGAGTGTAGAAGGGGGGATTGAATCTGAACACCAATAGCTAATTCTCCCTCTCTCTGACCTTAAGTGTGGTGACCAGCTCAAGGGACTGCAAGGTGGACATCTATCAATGGGAATTCAATATAGTAAGAAAGCTTTAATTTCGCCTCTATCCCATTTGCATTGGAAGTGTAAGATACATGTGAGGGGGCAGCCACATGGAAGAGAGAACACTCTAGAAGGGCAGGTGCAGGTGGCTTAAAAAGCACATAGTAGAAGCTGGTAGATGGTTTGGTGTAGGAAAGTTTCCCGTGTACTGAGGAGGAGAGCTTTTCTAAATTTTAGGTAAAACAAAGGAAGGAATTCGGTAAGAGTTTTATACCTATTACTGTCCCAGTATTAACACTGTCCTTCCAAAAAGCTCTCTGAAAAAGAAAACTTGTCCTCACCTCTTGAATCTCTGAGAGACTCCATTCCTGCTTATGGGGGGAGGAGTGATGTGTTCCTGGAGGAGTGGACACTTATTAAGGACTCTGCACCGAACTCTTTTCAGTTCTTTTACCACTTACCATCCATGTAACCCTGGTCAAACCGCGTTACTTCTCTAAGCCCCAGGACCCACACCTATGAGATGAAAGTAATGCTATTTCGTAGAGCTAGAAGGATTAGGGAGATACTGGAAAGCTCTTGGCCTGGTGCTCTTCAGACATTGTCTCTCATTGTTTGTTTAAGTACTTTGCCCTTGTGTATAAATTTTAGAACCAGCTTGTCCATATTTACAAAATATTCTGCTGGCTTAATCTGCAAAAATCGATTAATGTGCCAACATCCTTTCGTGATTAAAAAACTAACAAACAAGCCTCAGCAAAAAAAGAACAGAATGGAACTTCTGCAACCTGATGAAGGACATCTATGAAAAACTCTCAGCTAATATCACACGTAATGGTGAAAGACTGAGTGCTTTTTCCACGGAAGGTCAGGAACAAGATCAGGATATCTGCTCTTGCTACTTTTATTCAACATTTACTGGGCAATTAGGCAAGAAAATGAAATAAAAGGCATTCAGATAGGGAAAAAAGAAGTAAAACAATCTTCGTTCCCAAATGGCATGATCTTGTATATAGAAAATCCTACGAATTTATTAAAAAATTTATTAGAACCAATAAACAATTTCAGCAAGATTGCAGGATATAAGATCAATAAACAAAATCAATTATATATACTTTCTGGTACAATAGCATCAAAACGAATAAAAAATTTAGAAAAACTTAACAATAAAAATGAAAGATTTGTACACTAAAAATTACAAAATATTTTGGAAAGAAATTTTTAAAAATCTAGATAAATAAAAGTAGGTCTCAGGTTCATGGATCGAAAGACTTAACATTGTTAAAAATGACAACACTCCCTGAACTCATCTACAGATTTAACACAATGTCTATCAAGCTCCCAGCTGACTTCTTTATACGAATTGACGAGCAGATCCTACAATTCATATAGAAATGCAAGAAACCCAGAACAGCCAAACAACTTTGAGAAAGAATAAAGGCAGAGAACTATCACTACCTGGTGTCAAGACTTATTATAAAGTTCTAGTTATCAAGACAATAGGATAAAGATAGGCATGTAGTTTGATGGCATAAACTAGAGAAATATATGTATACATATACATGTGTATATACGTATATTTATATATATCTGATTTTTGACGGAAGGGCAAAGGCAATCTGGAAGCAAAAGGAAAGCCTTGTCAACAAATGTTGCTGAATCATGTAGATACCCAGAAGCAAAAACAAAAACAAATCACAAAACAAAATAAAAACAAATATATAATTCACAAAACTTAACCTGGATCTTCCTCCTACATGTAAAACGCAAACTGGAACATGTCTAGAGAAAAGCAGAGGAGAAAAATCGTTGTGACTTTGGGTTAGATTTCATAGATATGATAGCATGAGTCACATTAATAAATGAAATTTCATCAAATTAAGAGTTTCTGCTCTTTGACATAAGAGAATGAAAAAACAAGCCACATCCTTGTGAGAAAATATTTACAAATCCCATATTTGATATTGCATGTGCATCGAGAATATATTAAAAAACACTCAAAACCCAATCATGAAACCAACACCCCAATTTAAAAACGGGCAAAAGCTTTCAACAGACATTTCATCAAAGAAAATGTACAGATGCTAATAAGCACACAGATAGATGCTCTTTATCACTAGTCATTAGAGAGAGGCACATTAGAACCACCTTGGGACAGCACTACAAATGTATTAGATCACCTAAATTTAAAACACTGACCATGACAAGATTTGGGGAGGATTTAGAGCAACTGGAACCCTCAATCGCTTCTAGTGGGAATATAAAGTGGCCCAAACCCTCTGAAAAAAAAGCCTGGCAATTTCTTAAGTTAAACATACAGTTACCATACAATGCAGCTGTTTCACTCCCAGGTATTTACCCAAGAAAAATAAAAGCATATGTTTCTACAAAAATTTGTAATGAATATTCGTAGTTTTATTTATAACAACCCCAACAGAAAACAACCTTGTGGTTTAGTTAAAAAAATTTAAATATATATATTTGGTCTTTGCCCCTGGTTCCTGGCACAGAACTCCTAAAACCCTTGGAATTTCCTGAGTGATAGGACGCTCTTTTGTTCTTTGTAACAAGTCTCTTTAGACCATATCTGAGTTTACGCTAGTGAAGTACATTGCAGTGAAATCCCTAGTTAGCTTCAGGATAAGGACCGGTCACCAGAAAGATGAGGCATGTGATTAGAGGATTAGCACTTTAAGCCCTAATTCCTGACCTCCCTCCTGGGAAGGGAAAGGGGCTGGAGATTGAGTTCATTCACCAGTGGTGGATAATTTAATCAATCTTGCCTACATCATGAAACCTCCATAAAATCCCTTAAACAATGGGGTTTGGAAAGCTTTCTGGTTGGCAAACACATGGCTATTTTAGGAGGGTAGCACATGGAGAGGGCATGGAAGCTCGACACCCTTCTCCCACCCATTCCTCGCCCTATGCATCTTTTCCACCTCACTGTTTCTGAGTGGTCTCCTTCCTGAAAAACTGGAATCATAAATAAACTGCTTTCCTGGATTCTGTGAATCATCCAAGCACGTTATAACTGAAGAAGGGTCGTGGGAGGCTCAGAAATAGTATTCAGCTGGGCAGAAGTGTGGGTTGCACTGGGACTCCCCTTTTGGCTGGTGTCTGTCGTGGGGATAGTCTTGTGGGACTGAGCCCTTACCCAGTGGGGTCCATGCTAACTCTGGGTAGTTAGTGTCAGAACTGAATTGCCGGACACCCAACTGATACCAGAGAATTGGAGAACTGGTTGTTGGTGTTGGAAAAAGATATCACAAACCCAAATATCCATCGATAGATGAACAAATTGCTATATAAGCATTTAATAAAATACTACCCAGCAATAAAAACAAATGAGCTGTTAATACAGGCTACAATGTGGATGACTCTCAAAATAATTATACTGGGTGAAAAAAACAGATGAAAAGAAGTGTATGTTATATGAGTCCATTTATATAAAATAGCAAGCGTAACCTAACCTATGGTGGCAGAAAGCAGACTGGTGTTGGCCCGGGAGTGGGGGCAGAGGAAGGAATTACAAAGAGTCATGTGGTTTTTTGGGGATGGCAGGTAACGGGTATATTCATTATATTAATTATAGCTATGGTTTCACACATATATATGTGTGTATTCATATATATATATACATACATACACATATATATGCATATACACCTGTGAAACTTCCCCAATTATACATTATAAATATTACAGTTTATTTATTGTATGTCAATCATACCTTAATAAGTCTGTTAAAATTTTTTATATTCAAATGGTTATCTCTAGTTGATAGATTTTGAGAGTTTTGTTTACTTTTTTTTTTTTAAAGATTTTATTTATTTATTTATTTAAGAAAGAGAGAGTGCATGAGCTGGGGTAGGGGCAGAGGGAGAGAGAGAGAGAGAACCTCAAGCAGACTCCACACTGAGCACAAAACCTGATGTGAGGCTCGATCCCATGACCCTGCGATCATGACCTGAGACAAAATCAAGAGTCAGACCCTTAACTGACTGAGCCACCCAGGTGCCCCTCCGTCGTTGTTTTTTTTGAGAATTTTGTTTACTTTTATACTTCGTTATCTTTATATTTTTCTCTAGTTTGAAGTTTTCTGCAGTGAACCTGTGTATGGTAGAAAATGAATGAATACAGGAATAAGAACAAAAAAATGATATGAAAATATTGTGCAGGGCTAAGACAACATGATGGATTTTACAGAAACCTTGTGAGTGAAGTAGTCCTTTGTGAGCTCATCTAGGAACCCAGTCACCGTTTATAATGAGGCCACTGTGAAAAAATGTGTTCTCCATCCCCAAAACAGATTTTTAATTGAACTGAATTTTTAGAACCGTTTTTATTTTTTATTTTTATTTTTTATCTCTCTTACCAGTGAATTCCTTTGTTTCAGGTTTCGTTCATGAGAGTTTCTCTTATTTTCTTGAGGATATTTTTTTCACAGTGAAGTAAAATCGTTCTTTAAAAGCTGAAGCAATATTTGGTGTGGGAAATGTCAGTGAGGATTAAGGCCAGAGCAGTTCTCTGTTTGATCCACCGGGAAAAGCTCTCAATGTGGTTATGGTCAGAAACAAGTCTATAAATATTGCACCTTGTTACGGCAAAAGCCCGTCTCCCCGTTTATGGGGGACTGGTGACAGAGTTGCTTGGTGAACTGCCTTCTCTCCCACACACGGTCTCTGGCATCCCCTAAGCCCCTCTGCAAATGACAAACCTCAGGTCAGCCTCCTGTTTCAGGACAGGCTCTGTCCGGTCCGTGGCCTCTGCTGAGTCTGCCCTATGGTCTCATCAGACCAGATCAAACACCTGTTTTCCAGCGAAGTTCTCACCCTGCGATCTTTTTGCAGGCGATGAAGCATAAAACAAAAAGCAGGCTGAACATTTCTGAATTGGTGGGACTCACGCCGATTCTTAGGGGAAGGGGACAAAACTCAAATTCAACTGAACTCAGACTCGCTGGAACCTAACCACAACTCGTTAGTCCCTTCAGAACAGGAAAACTCAGGAAACACGAAGGAAGCTTTGCACAGAGTTACGGTGGTTTTTCAGACTCACAAGGTACAACTCTATTTCCCACTATTTATTGCCTTGCAAGCTTCACACAGTCTCAAAGACACAACCTGACGTCACACCTTGGTCTACTGGAAAGAGCTCAATCCAGATGTTACACAGTTCTCTTTGGCTACCCAGCTTTTGTTCCTTCCACAGGGCTCTTGTAGCACTCAACATTATGTTGAAATTTCTTGCTTATCTCAAAAGGAAAACCTCTCTCTTTCTTCCATGAATCTGCCCCAACATCTAGCAGAGTGCCTGACACATAGTAGGCACTCAAAAAATGTATACGTGACTTACGCATATTGTTTTATCAACAAATTCCAAATAACTAATGAAGCTTAAATAAATACATTGTTTAAAGGTAACTGATGGAATAGTGGAGGAATAACCCAAGAGATTTCTTGTTCTATAATTTCACTCTTGTTGCTATTATTTTGTAAGTTTCTCAGGGTGCTAAAGAGAAGTAGGGTAAATCACTGGCACTAAGTCGTGTGATTTTATCATTCTGCTACCCTCTCCCTCAGCACAGCTGACTCTCCCAAGGAGTCTCTTGTTGGAAAATAATTTCTTTCTTTTTTTTTTTTTTAAGTTTTTCTTTATTTATTAGCGTGAGAGAGAGAGCACGAGAGGGGGGAGAGTCAGAGGGAGAAGCAGACTCCCCGTGAGCGGGGAGCCTGATGTGGGACTCAATCCTGGGACTCCAGGATCATGACCTGAGCCGAAGGCAGTCGCTTAACCGACTGAGCCACCCAGGGGCCGGTCTTGTTGGAGAATAATTTCTAAGTCATTTTATGCATTCAGGATTAAGGTTTGTAGCACTCAGCATTTTAGGTGCAAGCAATAGCTTGCAACTCTAGCTAATTTAAGTAGAAAAGAGACTTATTAAAGGATATTGGTAGCTCACAGAATCTTGGGTCAGGCCAAGAAATCAGCCAAGCATAATGCCCCAAGTGCCACAGTGCATCTGTTTCCTGAAGACACCCATGTCCCTGGTACTGGGGCATCTCCAGCATCTCCAATGTAGACCTGGACTCTGCCACCGAACCAGTTGCCACTGTTGTCTCCAGAGATGGAGTGGAGCTGCTGTCACTGGGGCCGCCCTTACTGGAATGGGTTGCGAGCAGTCCTGCTGCTTTGTGTCACCGGTCTCTTATTGTAAGTCTAGGGCAGAAACAAAACTGAGGTCCAGCCTCTAGTGTGCAGGTGTTGGGACAGTGATTATCTGGCATGTACTCTGGGAGTAGAAGGTCTCTGTCTCTCTCAGATGCTGGGGCCCTGGATATCCGTTACAAGGCTGTCTTATCATTACTCTCTCAAGGATAGGAGGCCAGGAAATATCTTTAATATGTAGCTGTTGAGAACCATCAAATACCATCTTTGTGAAAATGACACAAGAGAAAAATAGTGAGACTGAGAATTAGTATAAAGCATTAGACAATCATGTATAGAAATTGGTGGGTGAAGTCTGTGAATGCTCCGCAATTTTACACAAAATTAAGTGTATTTCAAAAGCATGCATTGTGCAAAAGCTTAAGGTCTAGATCTAGATTACAGTCCAAACCCATCACTGCGTAGGCTAGACTAATAAACTGAGGCCCAGAAAGTGGCTTATTTAAGGAGGTACAGGGTCTCCTAGCAGAGTAAGGACTAGAGCTCATGGCTCAGAAATTTGTCTGAAGAACATCTTCCAAGTGCAAAGTACCATTTAAGGTCGTAGATGTGTTTGTCTTAGAATAACCATGTCAATTTGCACCAATGTTATTACATGTTTTGTGTAAACACAGGAGCCTGATCCCAGGCTTTGATTTCAGCTTTGCTCTTCATTAGGTTGTCTTGTATTGGCATAAATCTCACTTGCTTTCCTTACATTCCCTATCAGTGACCTCGACACATCCCCTGCAAGAATCAGGTGGAGGTGAGAAGCCCCCAGGCCAGGCAACCCCAGGACCTATAGCTATGGTCAGGTTTCTGAAGGTCTCTTCCAAGTTGAGCCTTTGTGCATGGCCTCTCTGGTCTTATTCACAGGCTCTGCTGCCTGTGCTGAAACTGCCCACCACTCCTAGCAAAAGGACTGCCAAAGCGATTGCTAATTGCACTGTCCAGCCATTTGTCCAATAGTCTATGTGCTGAGAACTCAAAGTTCTAGAGGGGTCAAACAAGTAACGTGAGTGAAGCTGTCCAAGGTAAGACAATGGGAAGTGGTGGGAACAGGAGTAAACAAGAGACAGCAGCTGGAGAAAAACAAAGTCAGATTCCTACTTCACTTTTTACACTGAAATAAATTGGGGAAGAGCCTCAAACAATTACATGTGTTATATATATATATTATATATAATATATATGTAATTGATCTCAATTACTATTATTATATATTATTGATCTCAATTATTGATCTCAATAACTCAAAGTAATAACTAAGTCTTTTATAAGACTTAAGAAATGAAGATACCCACGAGTAGATAAAGCTATTATATTTTCTTACCCAGCTATATGCAAAAGGATTGCCTGCCACTCTTCAAACAATGTAACGGAAGGGCAGGGAAAACAGTCTAGTACTTTGGAACAGATGAAACTAATTTCAGAGCAATAAGGGGCTGACTTGATTGATTTACCGATCGAGCAGGACCATCATTAAGGCATGGTGTCATGATTTTATTGGGATTTTTTCTTCCTTGGTGGACACAAAATAATGGCACATCTTGCAGTTGATGGCATCCTAGAAATCCAGCTTATATATTTGCTCGTGTATGCATATAATATCTCTGGGAGAACACACAAGAACCTCTAGGGGCTCAGGGGTTGTCTCTGGGGAAGCAGCACTCAGTGTCAAGGGACAGTGTTTGTACCTTTTGAACTTTGTAACCAGGTACCAGTATTATCTATCAAAAGCTTAATATGAATAATAATTAAAAAATTAAAAAGTAGCTGTTTATGTGCTGATGTGGAATGAAACCCAAGATACAGTGTTAAATAAAAGAATTAAATAAGTAAATGTATAAAGCAGGCAGTGCTTCTCAGATCCAATCCATTTTGCTACATGGGAATGCCACTGTTCCCAGATCTTCTGATTTTTCAGTAAAAGCTTGAAATCTCAATTTTGTGTGAAATTTCCTAATTTTTAAGGTTGACAGGCAATTCAAATTCTTTCTAACGTGATTAGGACTATAAAACCCATCTGTGAGTGGGCTGGGGTCCATGGCCTGCCCCTTGGGGACATCCATGTTGTTCCTTACGGTGGTCCTGCTACACACGGTTATGCATTGTCCTGAGGCACCTGCCAAGGGGATGAGTGGGGACTGAAATCAGTCCTGTTCCCTTCTCGCTGAGCCACGGGGCCTGGCATAGAGCTGTGCGCTCCTGGGGGAAGGGCACAAAGCTGCCATCTGCTCACCAAGCACTCCACTGAAGTCACCAAATGCACCCCTAGGAGCACCTCTTCCTAACTCAAGCCAAGGTGGTCCACAGGTTAGTAACGGCCCCACCTGATGAAAGAAAGAACAGCGACTTCAGTTTTTTAACGTGAAATTTAAACTCAGGTCTGTTTTTTCTGCTATAAAATCGATTACTCCTCGCCCTCTTGGCTTATGAACAGTTTGAGGTGAAGGGTGTGTTAGCTGAGAAGGCCAAGGGGAATGAATTCACGTGGTTGCACAGGACTCTGAAGTCCTGTGACCGTCTTGGCCAAGACAGATACGGCAGGTTGTCAAGGATACAGTTCTTTTTGCCTTGTTTGGTAAAAAAATCAGCTGCCAAAGCTTTTGTACTTACTCTTCCTTTCTGGAGACGAACACAGAGCCCTTGGCTGTCACCAATACCTACTCACCCACCCACCAACCAATTCATTATATTGAAGCTAAGGAAAACAAGTTAAATCACTAGAGATGTTTGTTGTCCCGAGCATTAATTGAGGTACGACACTCAAGGGGCTTAGCCAGTGCCCAGTACACAGTGAATTCTCGGTAAGTGGTCGCCTGTTTTTTAAAATAAATCGAAACATAGAAATCAAATGTAAAGTCCCAAGTATCTTCAGACCTTCTCAAGTTAGAAGTGAAACACCTTTTTTGGTAAGATATCAAAGTCCTAGGCAACCACCCCAGACTCCCTGACAGTACTGGTCATTACAAGTTATGGATTCACTGAAATTTGGCTTCATTCTAAACACCCCTTGTCAGCCCTGAAAAGCAGGAGAAAATGAGAGACAGGAAAGTCATTGCTCCCTGCTGGCTTTTTATTTCTCTCTGTTCAAAAATGTCAACTCCACCAAAGTATTGCTGAGATTGCTAAGAAATTGGCTGCTGTGTACATTGGGACCTTGACTCCAATTTGGGATAAAGTAATCCACAGACTTTCCACACGCTGCCTGCCCCCTGCACCCCCCGTTCCCACACACCGCCAGGGTTAAAACCAATCTGTAACATATGGTATTGGTCTCAAGTCTAGGTTTGTTTCTTCCTATGGAAATAGTGATGATTAAAACTTATGAACCTACTTCATAAGGTTGTTTTAAGGATTAAAGAAGATAATATCTCTAAGGTGTTCAGAACAGTGCCTGCTACGCAGAAATGTTCAGTTAGCTTTAGCTGGGATTAGGCACCAGAACGCAGGACTAGGAAGCTTCATTCATTCATCACGCACTTACCAAGTGCCCTCTCTCTCTCTCTCTGTCTCTGCCACGCACTGTACCAGAAGCACACTCAAAGACAGGAAGACTGAGCTCTTAAGTGGTTTATGTCCTAATAGAACAATAATTGAGGATAGGATGAAAGAGGGAGAACGGAGTGATAAGCAGCCAGCCAGAGGCAATGGGAGTCTGGCCTGTGGGAATCTTGTGTTTTGCACAGCATACTTCAATCCTGTTATTACCTGCACTGTAGCTAGAACTTTGTTTTCCATATGGAGACAGGTGGGATCAGTAATTGGGTAATTTTGACAAAGCCATGACTCACAGAATGAAAAGAATGTTGGCTCACCTAGTTCATGCCTTGCAACAGGCTTCAAGAAGGTCAATGCCCAACTAATCCAAGTTATCCATGTCTTCCCTTTTCCACACGGGGCCTTTAATTGGTAGAGACCTACCCGTCTCTCTGGAGAAGGACCTGTTGAAGAACCTTCCAATCGAGGCTGCTTCTTTCTCATGTACAACTTTATTTTCCTCTAGTAAATCAAGCAAATTCTTTCTAAATGAAGGTCAGTAAGCCAGGCAGAATTTCTAGGTCATGGGCAGCTCCCTGCCCTTTCCACTCCTGCTGATATCCCACCTCAAGAGGAGTTCTTGGCCATATTCTGGTTTCTCACTGAAGGAGACATTAGAATGTCATTCTGCCACATTCCTCAGGGAAAGTATTCAGTGGAAGGCCTTCCTGAGAATTGATGGTTAACGTTTCGTAAAACTGGAAGTACCCTATTAATGTTTGAGAAGTTTTAGCAAGTTCCATGACCTGGACTGGAATCCGGAGTACGTTTTTGTTTGTTTGTTTTTGGTTTTTGGTTTTCGCTTTTTACAATGGTTTCTATGACATAATTAAGGCGGCACCTGTAAGAGTTGGGGTCCAAAGGTTAAGGGGGCCCCGACTCTGTCTCTACCTCAGTGGAGAAGCTCATCTCATTTCGGCAAAAATAAATTGGGCACCTCCTGTGTGCCCAGAACACAAGTATGACTATTTGGAAGATCATAGAGTTCTGCAGGTCTGCAGATACCACTCAGCACACTACACCTTTAAAATCCACAGGGGTGTTCACTTGCTAAACAGAAATTCTTTTTTTTTTTTAAAGATTTTATTTATTTATTCGACAGAGATAGAGACAGCCAGCGAGAGAGGGAACACAAGCAGGGGCAGTGGGAGAGGAAGAAGCAGGCTCATAGCAGAAGAGCCTGATGTGGGGCTCGATCCCACAACGCCGGGATCACGCCCTGAGCCGAAGGCAGACGCTTAACCGCTGTGCCACTCAGGCGCCCCTAAACAGAAATTCTTAAGCTCAGACTTAAACCAGCTTAAAGCTGGAAGAGACTTTAGGAATTTTCTAGTACTCAATGAAGAATCCCTTCTCCAGAATCCCTAGTAGATGACTGTTCTGCTTGAGTGTTCCTATCTCTTGGGGGGCGGGGGGTGTCCCTCCTTCCGATGAACACTGATCCACCTGCCACCCAAAGTTTTTTGTAAGAATTAAAGGATTACAAATAAGGAAACTAGAGCATAGTATGTCCTCCACAAATATGAATCCTTTTCCACTAGGTTGGAAAGTTCTTCCCTGAACTGATCTTAATACAACCTCTCTCCCTTCTAGTCATATCAGTTCTCGCCTCACTTTCCGAGCCAACATGAGACCAGTGCACTGTGTCCTGTGCATGACAGCCCGTGAAGCATTTGCGGACAGCTGCCTTCCATCCCGCCATCTCTGGCCTCATCCCATGCTCCTCAGTGTCATGACCTCAGAGCAGCCTCGCTGATGAGTGCAGGCACAATACATCCTTCTTTTCAGTCACTCCATCAATCACCTTGTCTGTCTTCTTCAAGCACATTTCACAGTCTGAAATTAACTCGCTCATGCATTTGCTTATTTCTTTGGGGTTGACTATGGGCAGGGATCTGGTCTGTCTTACTCATTACCAAATCGCTGTGCCTAGACCCGTGACTAGCAAGCACTCAGTAAATATTTGTTGTTTGTTAGTTGAATGAGTAGGTAACCTGAAACCAGTCTTCCAACCATTCCTTATAAAATTTTATTCTATTCAATTTCTTTGGCTCAGGTAGCTCTGTCCTAGAGATGGGGATGAAAAATAAAGAAGCTGCATCAGAGCAAGAAACATCTACAAGCCACTTCCTTTTCTTACTCCTTTGAATACAGTGTGAAACTGGGAGAAAAGAAAAAGCTGTCAGGGCCTGGATTCTTGTTTGATATCTGCTGGTATCTTACTGTGTGGCCTCATAAAAGTCTCTCGACCTTTCTGAACTTTAATTTTCTCACATGGAAAATCCAGAAGGTAGGCAACTTGATCTTGAAGGTGCCTTGGGGCTCAGAAATTCTCTCAGTGGGAGTAGAAAGGCCAAAAAGAAGCCTCAGTGTAGTTCAGGTGTACTTAAGATCTGGTTATTCTCCACTAGCAAAGGGCCTGAGGTTTCCAGGAAGTGTTTTATTAAATCAACTTTATTGAAATACAATTTATATGCAATTAAGTGCACATAATTTAAAGTATTCAGTTATATGAGTTTGGACAACTCTATATGCCCTGTAACCACCACTCCAATTTAATATATAACATTACCCTGGTACTGGAAATTTCCTTCATGCCTCTTTGCAGTCAGTCTACGTAACCCTCTGCCCTATACAACCACCAGCTTGATTTCTATCACCAGAGTTTAGTTGTGCTTATATTAAAACTTTGTACCTTTATGGTGTCATAATGTACAGTGTGCACTCTTTTGTGTTTGGCTTCTTTTGCTCAGAATATTGTGGTTGAGATTCCATCCATGTTGTTTCTTATATCAGTCATTTGTTCTATTTATGTAGCTGAGTAATTGTCCATTCTAGAAAACTTCTTAAATGTAGACTCTGGGGCTCCACTGATCTCGATATTCAGACCTCTGAAGTTGAGGTTCAGAAATCTGTGTGTTTAACGTGCGACAGATGGAATGCTTTTGCAGAAGCTGGGTTTCGGAAACTTTTAATTAGGGGATTTCCCCCTCAAGTTCAAATAGTTCCCACAATACAACCTACTGGTATGGCTGAGAGTGAATTGGTCACGTGTTCTGTGCAGGGCTGAGAACCCTCATTCCTGTCGGTCTATCCCAGCCAGATCTTGTGGCCTTCCAAAGCTCATGAAGTTCACAGCGCTTGTAACAAAGCCCAGAGAGTCAGCTCTGCAAATATTCCTTCAGCTCTAAGGCACCTGTAAATTGAGTTATGAGTCTCAGTGTTCACAGGTAAGTCTATAATCTTAATCTATAAAAGCTCACCCCTGTCACGGAGAACCAGAGGTGCTTAGAGCAGCCTTCCATTTCAGCCCAGCTGCTGGAATTACTCATGACAGTTTTATGAGTTGTTTTACTGTCTGGTAAACTTTTTTTCTTTCCTTTTTTTTTTTTTTTTTGGTCTTAATTGAGGGACTCCTTCTTTGACCATAGTACACAAACGCCACCTTCAGGCAGGAAATAGAACGTTCTTTTGAAACCACAGGGAACAGTTTTCCTACATGAGAACTTTAAAAAAAAAAAAAGTCTTGAGATCAACATACAGTTTATTTTTTTAAGTTTCAGTCCAGATTTTTAAGAATTAGAATTTACGTTTAGAGAAGTTTTGGGTTCACAGAAGAAATGAGCAAAAGGTATAGAGATTGTCCGTATATTCGCTGCCTTTATATAGGCCATCCCACACCAGAATGCCACATTTGTTACGATAGATGAACCTGTATCATTATCTTACAAAGGCTATGGTTTATATTAGGTTTAACTCTTGGTGTTGTGCATTCTATGGGTTTGGACAAATGTATAACGATGTGTAGTCACCATTACAGTATCACACAGAGTAGTCTCACTGTCTTAAAAACGCTCTGTGCTCAGTCTACTCATCCCTCTCTCCCCTGTAACCCCCGCCAATCACTGATCCTTTACTATTTCTAGAGTTTTCCAGGTCATTCTGGCTCCTTCTAAATTTTGGTAATTATGAATAAAGCTGCTATAAGCATCCGTGTGTTGGGTTTTGTGTGGACATAAGATTTCAACTTCTTCAGATTCATACAAAGGAGAGCGATTCTGGATCATATAATAATAGGTTCAGTTTTGTAAGAAACAGTCAAACTGTCTTCCTGTTTCTCTACATCCTCACCAGCATTCGTTGGTGTCATTGTTTAGAGTCTGGCCATTCTAATGGATGTGTAGTGATATGTCGTTGTTGTTTTAATTTGCAACTCCCTAAAAACATATGATGTAGAGCATCTTTTTATATACTTATTTGCCACCTTTGTATCATCTTTGGTGAGGTGTCCATTCAGGTATGTTGCCCATTATTAAATTGGGTTGTTCGTTTTCTTATTGTTGGGTTTTACGAATTAGTTGTATATTCTGAGTAACAGTTCTTTTTCAGATATGTCTTTTGCAAATATTTTCTTTCAGTTTGTGGCTTGTCTTTTCATTCTTTTGACAGTGTCTCTTGCAGAGCTGAAGTTTTCAATTTTAATGAAGTCTAGTTTATCAGTTATTTCTTTCATGGATTATGTCTTTCGTGTTGTATCTAAAAAGTCATTGTCATGCCCAAGGTCATCTAAATTTTCTCCTATTTTACCTTCCAGGCGTTTTAGAGTTTTACATTTTACATTGAGATCTATGATCCATTTTGAGTTACTTTTTGTAAAGGCTGTTATGTTTTGTGTCTAGAGCCATTTGGTTTTTGTTTGTTTATTTTGTATTTTATTTTTATTTTTTTGTATGTGGTTGTCCACTTGTTCCAGCACCATTTGTTGAAAGCTTGTCTTTTTTCCATTGTATTTTCTTTGCTTCTTTGTCAAAGATTGGTTAACTATGTGTGGGTCTATTTCTGGGCCCTTTACTTTGTTTCATTGATCTATTTGTCTCTTCTTTCACCAATACCACACTACCCAGACTACGGTAGCTTTATGGTAAGTCTCGAAGTTGGGCAGTGGCACTCTTCTGACTTTGCTCTTCTCCTTTAATACTCTTGAGTCTTTTGCTTCTCCAAATAAGCTTTAGAATCAGTTTGCTGATATCCATGAAATAATTTGCAGGGATTTTGATTGGGATTGTGTTGAATTTATAGATCAAGTTGGGAAGAGCAGACATCTTGACAATATTGAATCTCCCTATCAATGAACATGGAATCTTTCTCTATTTATTTAGTTCTTTGATTTCTTTCTTCAGAGCTTTGTGGTTTTCCTCATATAGATCTTGTACATATTTTGTTACCTTTATACCTAAGTATTCGTTTTTTTTGGAGGGCTAGTGTAAATGGTATTGTGTTTTTAAAATTCAAATTCCACTTGTTTATTGCTGGCAGGAAAGTGATTTTTTTATATTAACCTTGTATCTTACAATCTTGCTGTAATTTCTTATTAATCCCAGAGTGTTTTTGTTAATTTTTTCAGATGTTCTGCATAGATGATCATGTCGTCTATGAACAAAGACAGTTTTGTTTCTTTCTTCCCAATCTGTATACCTTTTAGTGCCTTTTCTTATCTTATTCCATTAGCCAGGACTTCCAGGACAATGTTGAAAAGGAACATCCTTGTCTTGTTCCTGATCTTAGTGAGAAAACTTCTAGTCTCGCTATTGATGTTAGCTGCAAGTTTTTGTAGATGTTCATCAGTTCTTTTAAATCTCTCACGTGTATCTTAAATCTGTTGAAATATTACTAAAAAATGGAAAGAGT